>NW_027069692.1:720170-825264 GCF_002906115.3 Quercus suber | reverse complement strand
AAAAAAAAAGGTCGCCGGAATCTGAAAAATATCGCCGGAATCTAGAAAATTATGCCGGAATCTGGAAAATCTCGCCGGTATCTGCATTTTTTTCGTCGGAATCTGAAATTTTTCACTAAAAATTGCTGGAATTTGCCGGATCTGGATAAATCCCACTAGATCTAGCCGGATCTGGTAGAGATCTCCTCGGATTTTGTCGAGATCTCCTCGGATTTGGCTTGATTTTGCAGGTTTGGCCGGATTTTTTATACATCTCCGGTCGGGTTCGGGTTGCTCGGGTTTTGGAGAAGCAAACCCGCCACTCGACCCGCCGGTGTCGGTTCTAAAGAACGGAAACCCGCCGCCGACCGACTGGACCTTCGGTTCGGGCCGGAATCGGGTCTCCGGCGGGCGGGTTGGCCGGGTTTTCGGGCTCCGGTCGGGTCTGGACAGCCCTAAACACAGTAGCAGACTAAATCCCCATAGAATAAAAAAAAAAAAAAAAAAAAAAGAAGAAAAAAGGGAAGATCAGAGCCAAAGCCATAATAGAGCAGAGAAGCATAGCACTGGAAAATAAGCGTACCTTGAGGAAATGGTGAAAAGAAGAAGCACCACCAGAAGAAGAAGCACCACCACGCCTGTTGTAGAAAAAAAAAATTGCAGAGAGAGGTCGCCGGAAAGAATGCTCAAAGCAAATGATTGAAGAATTTTTGAAAAAAGTGAACCAAAGGAGGTTTTAAACTGAGGCTTTGGAAAACTGAAAAACCAGCGGGAAGCCCAATAGTCCCACCAAACCAAAGCATTAACTCCACCCACCAGCACGTGCCACGTGTGCCACGATTTACGAAACGCCGCCGCTTTGCATTTACTACGGATCGAAATCCCAAACGACACTCGTAAACTGTAAAACTCCTCACATTCTATGATTGTCATTTCAATGACGAACATAGAATCGGGGGGCAACTGACGGGATTGACGAAGTTCAAGTACACACGAACGCTACCATTAACACGGACGAGTACAAACTCTGGCCAAGATAGACGATCATATGCTTTACTGACGAATATATCCAAGACCATTCAATGCAGGGAATCAAACCCAAAACGGTTACAAAAACAACTGTACAATCCGTTGAAGGATAGTGATGGCACATTAAACAGCCCCAGACGTTACCAAAAGGAGCATAAAGACCTCCATAACTACACCAACGGCTAGAAGCCATAAGAACATATATAAGTCTCCCACCTTGCCAAAGAACAAGTACATACACACAGAAAATAGCACTAAGAGATTTTTCTAATTCTTTCCAATTACATTGTTCATTTCCTAGAAAGCTTCTTTTACTAACTTTGGCATCGGAGGCTTTGTGGCAAGCACCACACCGGTGTTCATTTCCAAAGGTGTGAAGAATCATCTCCGTCCGACGAACTGTACTGACGAGTTCACACTCATCACATACCATCTGCAACAAATGGGTTGAATTTGAACTTTGAACCGAAGCCGCAAAGGGTAAAAGTGTAAAGTAAATAAAACTGAGAATAGGGCTAAAAGAAACAACACGTGAGTGTGAGATCATCTATTTATTCATCATCATAAAAAATAAAAATTTCTGATCTCATCTGAAATGGCTATGGCGGCTGTTAGTGCTGATGTCTTTGTCCCGAGGCTGGAAGAAAAGCACGAGAAAGTTGGCTTACCTTTGGACGATGACGATGACGATGACGATGACGATTGTTTTCCTGGTGAGCTCCCTGAGATGACCCGTGCAGAATATGTTTTGTATCATTAACAGGTTAATGTGAGTTTGTGCAGTTGATGCTCCCATGACTCTTGTCTCATTTGTCTTTGTGTTTCTGATTCACAGGGCTTTGATGTTGGCGACTTTCGCCACTCTTTCGCATGCGGTAGAATTGAGCCGATGGGATTCGGGGGGGTCATTAATGATGCTCATAAGAAAAAACTTGGTGAATATTCTATGGAAGCAATCCACAAGTATAACACTGATGAGGTCTTTTCATAATCAAACCCCTTGATTAGTTACCTTTATTATTATTGTTATTGCTGTTGGCTTTATTATGTCTGGGACAATTTCTTGTAGAGGAAGAACTTTAAGTTCAAGGAGGTGGTTAAGGCAAATGTGCAGTGCATTGCCGGCGTCATGTATTATATTACCTTCAAGGCTGAGGATGCTTCTACTGCCACTATTGAAACCTTTCAAGCTAAAGTATGGAGGGGAATTGGATTTGTAGAGGTCACATCTATTAGGGTAAAGCCCATCTCTATCTCCAAGCAAGGTAATTTCTTTTTCTATGCTCCATCATATAAGCCTTTGAAACTGCTCCTAAGTCATGCATTAGCTAGAAAAAGCACGATAATGTTTTACATTTGCAATTTCTTTTTTTTATTAATTTGCTTGATGCATTCATGAGGTTACAATGCTGAATTAACTTAGTTGGAGAGGAATGTTTGAAAAAGATCTACTCTCTAATAATACACGTCTTTTAACCTATTGTGCTATTGCTCCTGCTTGACTTGTCTAGATTTGTAGCTTCAACCTTTTAGCATGTGTGCATCTCCATTGTTATTTGAACGATTACTTGAAAACTACCCTGTTTTTAAAAGAGTTGTTATCATGCTTTGGAAACTTATTGTGCTTGGACTTATAGTTAGGATGTATTTGAAACCTTGTATAAATTTTTTTTTTTTTTTTGATAAATAACAGAAGATATATATTAAAAAAGAACACAGCCCCGTACATAGGAAATGTACTAGACAGGCAAAAACATCAGGAAACCAAATTACAATGATCAAACAAAACAGGAAGAGAAAAACAAGAAAAAGATGGTATAACTAAACACCATTCGAGAAGAGTAAAAAAGAAAAAAGACTTAAACTCAAGAATGGACCGTTCGTGACCCTCAAAGCTTCTGGCATTCTGTTCCCGCTAGATACACCACATCAAACAGTGCGGCACCATCCTCCAAATAACTATATTACGATGACGCCTGAAGTTACATGACCAACAATCCAACAAATCCACAACCCTTTGAGGCATCACCCAACAAATCCTGAACAAGCAAAAGACCGTAATCCATATCTCATAGGCCGCAAGACAGTGAAGGAGGAGATGATCAACAGATTCCCCACACCTTTTGCACATAAAACACCACTCAAGGACAACAAAATGCCTTTTTCGAAGATTATCTATAGTTAGAATCTTGCCTAAGGCCGCAGTCCAAGAGAAAAAAGCTACCCGGGGGGGAACCTTCAATTGCCACATCATTTTCCACTGGAAGGGACTGGCGGTAGAGGGGGATAGGGAATGATAATACTTGCTCACCACGTAACCCCTACTGTTGGCCGGCTTCCAACAAAGCTTGTCAGAACCAACACCTCGCACCTTAGTGGAGTAAATTAGAACCATACACGAATCCAAAGATTGTGACTCTTGATCATTCACTAGGCGGTGAAACTGAAGGTCCCAAAAAATTCTCCCATTAGCAAAGCACATAACCTCAGAGACTGAAGCATCCCTTGTCCTACTGATATTATATAAATCTGGAAATGCCTCCTTAAGAGGACGATCCCTACACCACACATCATTCCAAAACTTCACACGAGAACCATCACCCACATCATATCGAAGGAACTTAGAAAAATTTAGCCAGCCTCTTCTGATGGACTTCCACAAACAAACACCATATACTCCAAACACGGATTTTGAACACCAACCACCCCACTCATTCCCATACTTCGCCCCAATGACCCTTCTCCAAAGGGCATCATTCTCCACACCATAGCGCCACAACCATTTGACTAAAAGGGCAGAATTAAACCTTCTCAAGCACCGAATGCCAAGCCCTCCATACTTCACTGGCCTACAAACCTTCGACCAACTTACTAAATGAAGCTTACGATCATCACCGATACCATTCCAAAGAAAGTCTCTTTGTAAATCCTCCATCCGCTTGGCCACCTTAACTGGAATAGGGAAAAGGGAAAGCAAATACGTAGGCAGGCTAGAGAGAGTACTCTTAATGAGGGTGACCTTACCCCCCCTTAGATAAATACAATCTCTTCCATCCAGCTAGCCTTCTCTCCATCTTCTCCAAAATAGGATTCCAAACCGTCTTGCCTTTAAAAGAGGCACCCAACGAAAGACCAAGATATTTCAGCAGAAGAGTAGACTCTCTAGAGCCCAAAATCTCCACTAGCTCAATCATATTAGGCACATCCCCAACTGGGACCAATTCAGACTTATCTAAATTAATTTTTAGCCCTGACACCTCCTCAAATCTAGAGAGAATTCCACGCAGAACTGTTATATGATTGTTGTCAGCACCACCATACACAAAAGTGTCGTCTGCAAACAACAAATGGGACACCGTCAACAAGGAACCAGATGCCCTCCCCACAGAGAAGCCCGAAAACTGACCAGTCACAATAGTAGCATCCAACATACGGCTCAAAGCCTCCATGATAATATCAAAGAGAAAAGGGGATAACAGGTCACCTTGCCTCAGACCTCTAGAACTCCCAAAAAAGTCAGAAGGACAACCATTGATCAAGATGGAAAATTTAACAGTAGATATACAACACCTGATCCAACTTCTCCACTTGTCGGAAAAACCACACTGCTGTAACAAAAACAGGAGAAACTCCCAATTCACATGATCATAAGCTTTCTCAATATCTAGTTTGCACAACACCCCCGGAACCCCTGCCTTCAGTCTACTGTCTAAACACTTAGAAGCAATTAGGATAGAATCCAAAATTTGACGACCTTTCAGAAAGGCATTTTGGGAATCAGAGATAATACTGTGAACCACCCTTCGCATTCGATTGGCTAACACCTTAGCAAAAATCTTATACAACCCTCCCACCAAACTAATAGGCCGAAAGTCGTTGACATCCACAGCATCATTTTTCTTAGGAATGAGAGCAAGGAAAGTAGCATTGAGACTTTTTTCAAACACCGCGTGAGCATGAAAATTATGAAACATATTCATAATATCAATTTTCAACAAGCTCCAACAAGATTGAATAAAAGCCATTGAAAAACCATCCGGACCTGGCGCTTTATCTTCGAAGGGTCTGTCCAGCCAATTGGCATCTTCCTCAGATATGCTAGAAAAAACAACCTCATCCAAAAGGGGTCTATGAACCACATTCTCCGAGTATAACTGTCTATAAAACTGAGAGATGCATCCCTCTATGATCCCCTGATCCATGGATAACTCTCCATCCACCATAAGCCTATCGATGGTATTACTTCTTCTATGAGAATCTGCAATACGGTGAAAAAATTTTGTGTTCCTATCTCCCTCTTTAAGGAAGAGAGCCCTAGACTTCTGCCTCCAGCTGATTTCTTCCAACAAGGTTGTTTTTTCTAACTCTCCCTGAATTCGATCCTTTTCCAAACTCTCCTCCGCTGAAAGAACACGAACTTCCTCGATAACTTCCAACACATTAAGATCCTTCCACAGATTCCGCACCCTAAGACCTATATTACCAAACTCCTCCACATTCCATCTTTTCAAATCCAATTTCAACATCTTCAGTTTGTTAGCCAAAATAAAACTAGGAGAACCTTGGAAACGATAGGACTCCCACCAAGAACACACCATATCCAAAAAGCCCTTATCCTTTAGCCACATGTTCTCGAACCTAAAAGGTTTCTTACCTCCAAGAAGATTCCCACCCTCCAGAAGAATAGGAAAATGGTCAGAAAACAATCTAGAAAGACGACGCTGACAAACAGAAGGAAATTTCTCCTCCCAGTCAGCTGACAGAAGGAATCTGTCCAATCTAGAACTTGAAACCACCTCTCTAGAATTAGACCAAGTGAAGATCCCCCCAACTAGAGGCAGATCAATAAGGCTAAGCTCAGAAATAAAAGCCGAAAACCTATGTATAGCTAAAGTAAAATTTGCGGAACCAGAACGTTTAGAAGGAAATCGCACCACATTGAAATCACCTCCCACACACCAGGGCACATCCCACCAACTACAAACACCAGATAACTCCTCCCATAAGAGACATCTGTCACTATCACAATTGGGCCCATAAACACCAGAGAAAGCCCAAACAAACTGATCCACCACATTTTTGAATTTACAAGAGACTGAGAAGCGACCCACTGCTTCCTCCACCTTTTCCACAACCCTATTGTCCCACATCAATAACACCCCACTTGAAGCACCTACAGAGCCTAAATATAGCCAATCCACATGTTGACCGCCCCACAAACTACAAATGACACCCCTGTTAATAAACTCCATCTTAGTTTCTTGCAGACAAACAATATCTGCTTTCCACTTACAGGTCAAATTGCTAACCCGAAGCTGCTTCTCCTGCTCATTCAACCCTCTCACATTCCAAGAAACAATTCTTAAATTCATTGATGCATTACAACAGCCCAATCCCTAACTGCACTCCTACTCCTTACAGACTCATTATCCTTACCCCAATAACTCAATAAGTTCTTTAATTCACGATGCCGTTTATGCCCAGCCTTAACCATCTTCCTTTGAGAGGTTACATCCAACATCCTCTTTTTTCTTTGCTCTTCTAGAGCTAAGAGCAAACCTGTAACTTGTTCTTTGAACCCTTCCAACAAGGTCCCAATAGATATCTAGAAAGCTTTAATTCTATTAGTTACCCAAAGAAACAACTTAGAGTTGTTGACATCCACTGAACACCCTCTCTTTTTTACCGTAGAGGTCTCCATAACCTCAGAGTTATCCATTGCCAGAGGTGCCACATCAAGTGGTTCACCTAAGTGTTCCCAATTCAACAAACCCATCTCAGAGTCCCAAGTCTCACCCTCTGACCCAAACTCAGAGGCAACAGAACCCACCACACCATCATACTCAGAAACCCAACTACTAATTTGCCCCTCTTTAACAAGAGAATCCATACCTGAATTAACTAAACCCTCCAAAACAATCTGGTCAGACACGGAATTAGGAGAATGAAAAGCTAAGATCGGGATAACTATTTTCCTGCCATCCCGAAATTCAATCATCCAATCATTGGAATTACCCCATGTTCTGCTTAAGTCACCGACAAAATCACTGAATGTAGGACCAAAATCCTGTGGAGCTTTGGAGAAAATCTGGTCTGGCTTCTCCGATCCCACTGCTTGTTGAGAAGACCTTGCCAAATCAGTCTCAAGAATCCCCTCCTTTGACCCCAATCAAACCTTGTCACTCGTTGGTAATGGCGGCTTGCTTGGTAGTGTCTGCGGCAGCCCAAAATTAGAGGGAGCTGCCGAAGACCCCAAGACTGGATCCACTTGGAGAGGTACCGAAAGGGGAGATTCACATGCAAAAGTAGAGTTTGCACAAACCGAAATCGAAGACCCGATCCCCGAAATATGGCAATCCGATACGCTAGGCTGAGGTGAAGACTCACACAACTGTACGTCGGAGTTGCAAGCAGGAGAGGACAGCGTAAACATTGCCACTTTTGACTTAGTTTCACCGGATAAAAAGGAGTTGGGTTTAGAGCTAACACTTATTGATTTAGGCTTACCAGACAAAGCATTATGAAGCCGAACTTGGGCTTTGGGTTTCCAAGCAGCATGGGCCTTTGGCCCACTACCTTTCATTAACACGTTTTTAAAACTGTGTGGCTTATTATAACCACTGGGCTTCGCAGCAACTGGGCCCACCTCAATAATCTTGGAAGAAGTCACCTGCCACTGCCCATCAATCCCATGTTCCACACGCAATGAAATATCCAAGGTCAGCGAAATATTACCACTGCTACATGCAGCACCCTTAATGACTGACGTGACAACCTCCCCATCACTATCCTTAACAATCCCGGAATTCCCTCTCCAAGAAAAATCTGGATTCAAATTTTGAAAACTTGACAAGCCCTTGTGTGCTCACCACTCACAAATCCCTACATGGAAATAACTTGCACGCTATGCTCAAAGACCCTATTCACATGTTTATGTCTTCCCAATATAGGAAGAAAGGCCCTAGGATCTCTAAGCATTAACTCCATATCTTCCACACAAGGAAAAATCCTATGTTCATGGGATCTTGTTTTTTCCTCCGCCAAAAAACACCAAGCCTCCTCATACCTAAGGTATGTAGAAAATCCCTAGCTCTCACACTATTGAGTTCTTGGTGATCTTTTCTTCATTGACTTAACCTTTAGAGGGTCTTTGGCTCGCTCCCCACCAGTGCTTTCTGTGAGTTCTTGGTTTTCTTGTTCCTCAAGTACCCCATTGGAGCACTCGTGGACAATCAGCTCACTAATGATTTTTGTGCATCATCACTAAGCATGCAAAGACAGATCAAAATAATTGAAATAAAAAAGACATGGTAAATATGTGTGTGATGTGTGATAAACCCTAATCTAAGAGCATATTCTAAAATTTGCAATAAACATTCAAAAACAATGTAGTCAATTATTCTACAAATTTACAATACCATTAAGTTATAGTGTAACTAATTGATTTTAAGGTATTGCATATTTGTATAATCCTTATCATTTCTATAATCAACATCATCATCACAAAAATTGGCATCAACAATATTGAAATAGAGTTATCATCAAGATTGAACACCATAAAAATTGAGATAAATTAAAATATCCATTCCCGTTAGTAAATAGTACAATATATAACTCTAGACAAATAATTTGCTAAGGAGATAAAATATATAAACACACCAGACAAACAAATCATTTTTCCAAAACAAAGTATCCCACTGCTTACTTAAAACTTAAAAGTCACACCTCAAAGTTGGTAATTTTTCCCCTATTTTTATCAAAAGAAATTACTTGACATGTATATAAGCATATTTTAGCAACTTTGATAAAGTTCTACACTATGCCATTTTTTCTTTTTTCTTATTTTCATATTTTGTTCTTTGTTTTTTCAACAATAAGTTAAATTTGATTTATATAACAGCCTAATGTCTCGCATGATATGCAAGAAGATGCTGATCAACAATGGGATGGTCCCTATTCAAATGTGCAAGCACAAGTCTTGGATGCTTTTATTCGCACTTTTCACGGGAGATGAAAAGCTTACATTGTTTATCTTGTGTTTAACTTTTTATTCATGAGACTTTTAGCTTTACCTTTACCCTATCAAGATAGAGGTACTAATGAAGTATGAATTTGTCTTTCTTAGTTGAACTCCTTGCCAATTCAGATGGATAATGTGAAGCTAGCAACAGTAGGAATCCTGCTAAAAGAATAGGTGGACTTGGGGCACATCGGTGTAGTGTGTTACAAAGAGTCTCCAATGGTCTAGTCAGAAAGATGAAAGTCCAATTGTACAGAGAATCAATATAGGCTAAAATTCTCTTGTGTATTTGTTGGGTACCTTAATACCTTTGTCTGTTCTTTGTGTCTTTTTTATAGGTCATTTTCCCAATTTATGGGATTAAATGCCCTTCTTTATGACTTTGGATCCATTGGCAATAAATGGCGGGATGTTAGAGATTTCAATGATCTTCTACCCGTTAGTTCGTTGGTTACGCCTTTGCTTGTCTGGCATGTTAACTGCTTATTCGTGTCATTTATGGGAAACTTGTTTAATGTTCCTTGTAACTGTCCATCCCTAGACGATGGTAGATTTCTTCCTCTTTAGGTACGTTTTTAATTACTTCATGATATTAATATATTTTTTTCCTTGTGTTTGCTTGAGTGATTAGCAATGTTCATGAAATTTGAGGTAAAAATAAAAAATAAAAAAGATATTAAATCTTGGGATGCAATGGGGGAGAGACAACGATGGGTCTCTTTTTGAATGCGCATGTGAATGTCTTAGATGTTGTGACTCAAACTTTTCACGAGATATGGGAAAGTTTACTTTGATTATCATATGGCTGAATTTTTACTCAGGATACCTTTTTGCTTGTATAGTACAACACATATAATTTACGGTATGATTAATATGATATACATCTATGTATCGTGTGATTTATAAACATGTTCAATATATATTTAAGATACAATATTTTTTTTTCACTCGATATGTATCGTGTATCGAATGTTATTGACAACTATGTATTGTGTATCGAATGTTATTGACAACTATGCCACTTATTAATCGTCCCAACTATTTAGGTAACACACCTTCACCATTTTCATTTAGGAGATTTTTCTTCATTCCAATTAAAAAACACCACTTTTGTTTTTATCCATATTCAATTAAAAATGATAATCTTTATGAACCTTTTCTATTCCTTTTTTCCCTTTCAAATAGCAACATAAATGTCTAAGCGAACATATTAATTAATTTGAAATAACCCAACTTTAAAAAACCTACAAAAGGAAAAATGAAAAAATTAAGAGAATAAAATAACAGTCCTTTGAGCACACAAATGTAGGGTGTACCCACACTGGCAGCTCCACATGCAAGCCATGGTAGTCATAAGACCACCCTAACTTGCAAAAAAAAAAATGCGTATATACACTTGTCAAAAAATTATTGTATGTTAAACTAACCTATTGCGACCGCTCTATTAAAAATGTTAAGTAACCTAACTTGAGAATTACAAAAAGTTGGGTTCAACAAAAATAAAAATAATGCTACATTCACAAGATTTTTACAATCCTTTTACAACAAATTCAATGTGATAAACTGTTACTAATTCTATTTTGGGCCCAATAATGACATTATTTTTTTACTCACTAATAACAACTTTTTGCATAAGATTTATTTATTGTAAAAATATTGTGAATGTAGCATTACTCTAAAATTAATTCCCAAAAAAAAAAAAAAAGTCTCCTCTTCTTGTCTTTCTTCATCTGCCTTATTCTGCTTCTTCTCTGGTGGTTCCTCGTGCTTTTCTTCCAGCCTCGGGACAAAGACATCAGCACTAACAGCCGCCATAGCCACTTCGGATGAGATCAGAAATTTTTATTTTTTATGAAAATGAATAAATAGATGATCTCACACTCACGTGTTGTTTCTTTTAGCCCTATTCTTATTTCTATCTACTTTACATTTTTACCCTTTGCGGCTTCGGTTCAAAGTTCAAACCCAACCCATTTGTTGCAGAGTATGGGCCGTATGGCTTTAATTGCGAGCCACAAGCCCAAGTCCACTTTGGTTGAAAGCCCACTAGCCGACCTATAATAATGTTTTTAACCACGAATACAGATAGTAATTAAAAAGTCCACTTAATAATTATTTGTTGCTTGACTCTGAATTTCCAATTATTCAATGTATGGAAACATTGTCGTACAAAGCTGGATGTTTGGAATAGGAGTCTACTCGGTCATGTTGGGAACAATATTGGCAGGCTGCGTAAAAATTTAGAATGGCTGGAGATGAGTTGTTAAGGAGGGTAAAATTTAATAAAGTGATAATTTGAATATTTGTTGAGTTGAGTTGATAAGAATAGCAAAATTATTGTGACTACAAAGTCAAAAAGAATATAATTGTTGTCACCATCAAAGAGAATTAACAACTACAATATTTTTCTTTTTATCATGTTTTAGAGAAAAATGAGAAATTATTTTATTGAATAAGTTGAACAAGCTACAAATTTGAATATTTAGGGATTTTTATCTTTTTGTTTTATAATTGGCTTTTTGTTGAATAATTTGATCACTTGATGTTATTTGGTCTTGTCTTATTTTTGTTAAGTTTATATTTGTTGTTATTTGGGCTAACATTTATGGTTGTTATTTAAGTCTTTTCTTTTTAATTTTATAAAAAGGATAAAGGATTTTTTTTTTTTTTTTGGGAATTAATTTTAGAGTAATGCTACATTCACAATATTTTTACAATAAATAAATCTTATGCAAAAAGTTGTTATTAGTGAGTAAAAAAATAATGTCATTATTGGGCCCAAAATAGAATTAGTAACAGTTTATCACATTGAATTTGTTGTAAAAGGATTGTAAAAATCTTGTGAATGTAGCATTATTTTTATTTTTGTTGAACCCAACTTTTTGTAATTCTCAAGTTAGGTTACTTAACATTTTTAATAGAGCGGTCGCAATAGGTTAGTTTAACATACAATAATTTTTTGACAAGTGTATATACGCATTTTTTTTTTTGCAAGTTAGGGTGNCTTGATTAGTTACGTTTATTATTATTGTTATTGCTGTTGGCTTTATTGTGTCTGGGACAATTTCTTGTAGAAGAAGAACTTTAAGTTCAAGGAGGTGGTTAAGGCAAATGTGCAGCCCGTTGAGGGCCTCATGTATTATATTACCTTCAAGGCTGAGGATGCTTCTACTGCTACTATGGAAACCTTTCAAACTAAAGTGTGGAGGGGAATTGGATTTGTAGAGGTCATATCTATTAGAGTAAAGCCCATCTCTATCTCTAAGCAAGGTAATTTCTCTTTCTATTCTCCCTCAAATAAACCTTTGAAACTGCTCCTAAGTCATGCATTAGCTAGGAAAAGCATGATAATGTTTTACATTTGCAATTTCTTTTTTTGTACAATGCTGAGTTAACTTAGTTGGAGAGGAATGTTTGAAAAGGATCTACTCTCTAATAATACACGTCTTTTAACCTATTGTGCTATTGCTCCTGCTTGACTTGTCTAGATTTGTAGCTTCAACCTTTTAGCATGTGTGCATCTTCTCTGTTATTTGAATGATTACTTGAAAACTACCCTGTTTTTAAAAGAGTTGTTATCATGCTTTGGGAACTTATTGTGCTTGGACTCATAGTTTGGATGTATTTGAAACCTTGTATACTTTCTCTTATTTGTTTTTGGATTCTGATGAATTTAGGCTTAACCTCAAAAACTACTAGTTTTCAAAACTTATTCTTGATCAAATTCATGTTATACTGGAGCCACTAAGCCACTTTAGTTGTTATTTATGTTTTGGTTTTCATCTTCAGAACCCTATAACTAGCTATTGCAGATTTATATTCTGTTACTACTTTTATGTTCCAGTGGTGCAGGCACCATGATGCACCAAGAATATTGTTAATTTGAAATCTCGAATTTTGGAATTTCACCAATGTAAATCTTTATCCGACTAAAGATTTTGTGTGGTTTTTTTTATTATTATTATTTTTTTAAATTACTTTCCTTATTGATGTACTCATTGGAAGCCTATTTAAAATGGCTTTAGTAAAGATTTAAGGTAGATTTTGATAGTTGGAATTTTGTTCTGGAAATTTTTGAAGTGCCAGGTGTTGATTCCAAGCAAACCTAATTGCTGATTCAAACGTGCAGTTGTTACCCTCCTTCGAAATACCACATTAAACACAACGGTGTCAAATTCTAAATGTCAAATGTGCCCCGCTAGGACCATATCTTCAAAATCTTAAGACACTATCAAAATAAAAATTCCAAATGTCAGATGCCCCAACCAATACATCCATCCAAAGAAAAGATCTAGCACCCTTTTAGGCAAAACCCAAAAACTCCAAATGATCTAAAGACAAAATACCACAACTAATACACCCTCTCACAGTGAATCAAAAGATGATACACTATCTCGCCAGCACATACAATACCTGGCCACAATTTAAAAGCCTCTGCTCGTCAGGTTGTAACCAATATCTTCCCTCACACAGCCATCCAAACATAAAAGGAAACTTGCATGGGGACCTTAACCCTCCAAATACTTTTTCATGGAAAGATGACACAGAAAGACCCTCTTAGCACGTTACAGTAAGAATGAATATCAAAACCCCCATTTTTCTTCAATTTCCACCAAAAACAGTCCCCACTCACAGTAGGAGTATTAGACTCCAACATATGAAGAAAATTCAATTCCCAATAATTGAAATCACCAAGGAATCTTACATATCACTTTTTAATATGTTTACAAAGTAAACAGCACCACATAGGCTTACATATACTTATATTCTATTGTTTGATCCAAGTCTTACCTACATGATTATCTGATCTATTCTCTTGTCTGAATACTTCGTGTTTGGCCAGCAAATGCATTTATTTATTTATTTATTTTTCTGGCTAGAAAATGCAAGCTAATAAGTTTTGAACACTACAGATGGAATCTAATAAATTTTAAGTCTGAATTTAACATTATGTATGGTAAGTTTAGGTTGATATTATGTTTTTGAGACTCTTGTTAAATTATGCATGGATGTTCTACTCATAGGTTGCCGAATGTGGCCTTTTTCATCTAATGTCAAGCAAAGAAAATGATCCTTTAGTTTCCTTTACTAAAGGGTAAACTTGACAATATTAAGGATGGGGACTGGGACATTGGAACTACAATTTTCCATTGCGTCTTTGAAGTTGTGTAGTGATAGTGACCACCACCTCTAGCTCTATTTTTTTTTTTTTTTTTTTTTTTTAAGACGGATTTTTTATGTCCAGTTTTACCCAAAATCTCAAAATTTTTGAGATAACTCGGCCACTCTGCTTGTGCTAACTTTCTAAGCAGTCCTAGCTTGAAAATTAAGTTATTCACTACCCCCATCCAAGGGACACTCCCCCCTAGCCTCTTAGACGCTTTAAAGACTATGTTGAGACCAATTCTTCCATAGTTCAGCTTCTTAGTAGAATTTCTCTTGATTCCTCCTAGTTCTTAGTGTTCTTTTCTTTGGGCATTAAGATAATTGTTTTTTACACCCTAGTCTTCTTTAGTCTAGTGTTAGTTCACATCCCCACATTCCCTTAATCCTTAAAGTGAAATCCCATTTTCTGGTTAAAGCTTTACTTTTCTGTGTGTATATATTGTTCCCATTTGAATTCTCAAGTTAATATTTGGTTTTGTTCATAGTTAGTAGATTGGTACTGTAACATGTTGCAAAAAAGGTGTGTTTTTTGGTGTTTCGTGTGCCAGTGCTAAATTCCAAATGCTAAAAATTTAGCACTTGGCGCACTTGATGCCAATTCTCTAACATGCTAGTTTAAATCCTTTATGTTGTGATATTATGCTAGATAGGATTTTTATTATGAATATGCATGTTGATTTTTATGAGATCTGATCTTGAATAGCAAAATATTGTGATCTAGGATTAATTTGTTTATTAGAATTTAGTTCATAGATCCTTTTTTTTTTTTTAAATGAACCTTGATCTGTTTTACAAAATTATTTATGTTTCAAAGATTAACTTTCTGTTCTAAACTCATTCTCTGCACTGTGAGTCTGCGTTATTTTACTGCACTAAAATTTTGCACAGCATTAATATTCTGCACTATTTTTTGCATTAAAATTCTACACCTTGTTCGAAATAATTTTCTACACTAGCTAGTTTTTAATACAATTTTCTATTTTGAATTCAAGTATCTCTTTTAGAACTAAAAATCTTAAGCTCATTATCAAGAATGAAACATAGTTCAAAATCAAACATGTTTTCAAAATTATTGCATACTTAAAACCTTTTTCAAAGTCAAAGTTCTTTTTCAAAACTAAATATTTTTTTTAAAGCCTATTTCAATTCAGATATATAAATTTATTTAAGTCTCAAATTTAATTCTAGGTCTAATAATTTAAACCAATAACAATGCATGACATGAAATTAGAAAATGCCTACACATGTTCAATTACATCTTCAGTTTCAATCCAGTTTCCAATTCAATTTCAAATGGTGTTTGCTATTTATGACATGAATGTTTTCCGTGTATGTAATTGGCCACTACTAGTCTAGAAGACCAGTTTTTATCGGGCAATATGAGTGCTTAACAAATCCTATTTATAAATAATAATAAAAACACACACACACACACATTCCTAGGGTTTTAGATTAGTACGCTTTGTTCAATATAATTTTCATTTTGATAGATTGTAACTGAGATTCAAAGTCTTACTTTATTTAGAATGTAATTAGGACTCAAAGCTTTGTAATTTCTATCAAATGTAATTATTTTCAATTATTCAAAGAAATCTAGATTTTCAATTCAATGTTTAGGTTTTTTTTTTTCCTATTTTTTAAAATAAAAATAATTGACAACTCCATTGTACAATCCCCGATTTAGGGGGAAAGATGTTTCAAGTGGGCTTCCCACTGATTTGAAGAAAATTCAATTCCCAATAATTGAAATCACCAAGGAATCTCACATATCACTTTTTAATATGTTTACAAAGTAAACAGCACCACATAGGCTTACATATACTTATATTCTATTGTTTAATCCATGTCTTACCTACATAATTATCTTATCTATTCTCTTGTCTGAATACTTCATGCCTGGCCAACAAATGCATTTATTTATTTATTTTTCTGGTTAGAAAAATGCAAGCTTATAAATTTTGAACACTACAGATGGCAGTCTGAACTAGGGATCCATAAAACCTATTGTTCTTACTAGACAACTTGGTGATGGACATTTAGTGATAATCTTAGATTTGAAATTATAACTAAAGCTCCCAAGGGGTTGAAAAACTTCAAATTGCACTGTGCTTCTTTGTTGCCTTGGCGGTTGTCCGAGTATGAAGGTTGGTAAAAGAAAATAGCTGAAAAGCCAAATAAAGATAAAATTCAAATTGCATGCAAGGTGCAAGGACAAAAAAAAAAAAAAAAAAAAATCATGACCAATTATTGTGCAAGTGAGTAGGTTCCATTTGCTGATGCAGCAAGATTAGGCCAAGGCAGAATCATGATCTGGTCATAATTAGAATTGATTATTTAGTACTGTGGACCAGCTGGTCAAATAGCTCAAAAATGGCAAAAAAGGCCCTTGACATAGTTTTATTGTTAGGTGGTTTTGACATTATTTTTGTTATTTGCAGGAAATGAAGACTTGGTAAAATGCTCTTAGCGAAGTTCATGAAGGTTGCTGGCAGTATTTTTCAATTTAAGTCAAATGCAGGGAAAACACCTTTTAAGCCTGAATTTAATATTATGTATGGTAAGTTTAGGTTGATATTATGTTTTTGAGACCCTTGTTAAATTATGCATGGATGTTATACTCATAGGAGATCGGTCTTTTATTTATTGAGAGCTAAATATTTGCCAAATGTGGCCTTTTCCATCAAATGTCAAGCAAAGACAATGCTCCTTCAGTTTCCTTTACTAAAGGGTTAACTTGACAAGTTGACAATATTAAGGATGGGGACTGGGACATTGGAACTACCCTTTTCCATTGCGTCTTTGAAGTTGTGTAGTTAGAGTGACCACCACCTCTAGCTCTTTTTGATTCATTGTAGTGCAGCTCGCATCTCAGCAGGACAACCCCAGATCCTTCCTCAAGGCTGCATCAAATTGACAGTAACTAAATATTATAATGAAATCTTAGTTTTAAAGAGAGGACGTCTGAATCGTTGATAAAAGTCACTAAGGAAATGGCCTGATTATAAAATCGTAAAATGAATCTTTTGTCTTTTGTTTATTTTATTATTTTTATTATTATTATTTTTTGAAGATAGATTTTTTAGGTCCATTTTTATCCAAAATCTCAAAAAAATTTAGATAACTCAGCCACTCCACTTGTGCTAACTTTCTAAGCAGTCCTAGCTTGAAAATTAAGTTATTCACCACCCCATCCAAGGGGGATCCGGATCCTCTCCATTTCCATTTGAAATGGAGAGTGTCTAGTTAAAGGTTAGGGTCTGCTTAAAAAGAATCTAAGGTCTACAAAGTGCCACCTCAATTAAATATTTTTAACTTAACCAAATAACAAATAACTATGGTAACCAAAGTTAACTATGGTCCAAAAACAAAAACAAAAAAGCACCACATCCTTGTATTTGGATTTTGGATCCCGTTCAAGACTCAGAGCCCGTTTGAATAGGCTGTTTACAAATCTTTAACATGCGTTTTAGACCAAATGTGATTTGCCAAATCGTTTGGCTCCACAAAATCAGCATGTTTGCATTTTCAAAATCCAGAATTTTCATGTTTGCAAAACACTGCGAAACTTTGCTTTTTCAGAAACACAGATGGGCTAACCGTTATTTTTTTTCTTCAAAAGATCAAAATAGCGCCAATACAATAAGAAATACCAGCTTTATCCCTTCCCCCATGTATATCTCCTCCTTTATTTTCTCAGTTAGTCTATACTCCTCCATGTATATCTGCTACTCTGTTCTTTCAGTCTCCACGGGCTCTCAATTCTTTGTTCCTACTTCTGCTTTGTTCTTCATCTTGCTTGCCAGTTTACAATTCTATGTTCCTCTTCTGTTGAATTTATGTTATAGATTTGAGCTTTTTACGAGTAGGTTACATGATTGTTTGAATTTAAAATCAAAATTTTAGAACTTATTTTGGTTGAAAGATTTGTTGCTGCTGCTATTTTTGTTTCTTCATGGGTTGTGGATTTATTTGGGTTTTTGGCTGCTTTTGAGACCTGTCAAACAAATCATTTTTCCAAAACAAAGTATCCCACAGCTTACTTAAAACTTAAAAGTCACACCTCAAAGTTGGTAATTTTTCCCCCTATTTTTATCAAATGAAATTACTTGACATGTATATAAACATATTTTAGCAACTTTGATAAAGTTCTACACTATGCCCTTTTTTTCTTTTTTCTTATTTTCATATTTTGTTCTTTGTTTTTTCAACAATAAGTTAAATTTGATTTATATAACAGCCTAATGTCTCGCTTGATATGCAAGAAGATGCTGATCAACAATGGGATGGTCCCTATTCAAATGTGCAAGCACAAGTCTTGGATGCTTTTATTCGCACTTTTCACGGGAGATGAAAAGCTTACATTGTTTATCTTGTGTTTAACTTTTTATTCATGAGACTTTTAGCTTTACCTTTACCCTATCAAGATAGAGGTACTAATGAAGTATGAATTTGTCTTTCTTAGTTGAACTCCTTGCCAATTCAGATGGATAATGTGAAGCTAGCAACAGTAGGAATCCTGCTAAAATAATAGGTGGACTTGGGGCACACCGGTGTAGTGTGTGACAAAGAGTCTCCAATGGTCTAGTCAGAAAGATGAAAGTCCAATTGTACAGAGAATCAATATAGGCTAAAATTATCTTGTGTATTTGTTGGGTACCTTAATACCTTTGTCTGTTCTTTGTGTCTTTTTTATAGGTCATTTTCCCAATTTATGGGATTAAATGCTCTTCTTTATGACTTTGGATCCATTGGCAATAAATGGCGGGATGTTAGAGATTTCAATGATCTTCTACCCATTGGTTCGTTGGTTACGCCTTTGCTTGTCTGGCATGTTAACTGCTTATTCGTGTCATTTATGGGAAACTTGTTTAATGTTCCTTGTAACTGTCCATCCCTAGACGATGGTAGATTTCTTCCTCTTTAGGTACGTTTTTAATTACTTCATGATATTAATATATTTTTTTCCTTGTGTTTGCTTGAGTGATTAGCAATGTTCATGAAATTTGAGGTAAAAATAAAAAATAAAAAAGATATTAAATCTTGGGATGCAATGGGGGAGAGACAACGATGGGTCTCTTTTTGAATGCGCATGTGAATGTCTTAGATGTTGTGACTCAAACTTTTCACGAGATATGGGAAAGTTTACTTTGATTATCATATGGCTGAATTTTTACTCAGGATACCTTTTTGCTTGTATAGTACAACACATATAATTTACGGTATGATTAATACGATATACATCTATGTATCGTGTGATTTATAAACATGTTCAATATATATTTAAGATACAATATTTTTTTTTCACTCGATATGTATCGTGTATCGAATGTTATTGACAACTATGTATTGTGTATCGAATGTTATTGACAACTATGCCACTTATTAATCGTCCCAACTATTTAGGTTACACACCTTCACCATTTTCATTTAGGAGATTTTTCTTCATTCCAATTAAAAAACACCACTTTTGTTTTTATCCATATTCAATTAAAAATGATAATCTTTATGAACCTTTTCTATTCCTTTTTTCCCTTTCAAATAGCAACATAAATGTCTAAGCGAACATATTAATTAATTTGAAATAACCCAACTTTAAAAAACCTACAAAAGGAAAAATGAAAAAATTAAGAGAATTAAATAACAGTCCTTTGAGCACACAAATGTAGGGTGTACCCACACTGGCAGCTCCACATGCAAGCCATGGTAGTCATAAGACCACCCTAACTTGCAAAAAAAAAAATGCGTATATACACTTGTCAAAAAATTATTGTATGTTAAACTAACCTATTGCGACCGCTCTATTAAAAATGTTAAGTAACCTAACTTGAGAATTACAAAAAGTTGGGTTCAACAAAAATAAAAATAATGCTACATTCACAAGATTTTTACAATCCTTTTACAACAAATTCAATGTGATAAACTGTTACTAATTCTATTTTGGGCCCAATAATGACATTATTTTTTACTCACTAATAACAACTTTTTGCATAAGATTTATTTATTGTAAAAATATTGTGAACATAGCATTACTCTAAAATTAATTCCCAAAAAAAAAAAAAAATTCTTTATCCTTTTTATAAAATTAAAAAGAAAAGACTTAAATAACAACCATAAATGTTAGCCCAAATAACAACTGTAGGGACTCAATTTGGATTGTCCCTAAGTAGAGTATGAATGGGTTTTCAGCCCAATCAAATCCAAACAATAAATTTGTAGAGAGTGGGTTAAAGGTTTAGGCGCTGGCCGTCGATCACCATGCGTGAACTTCTTTTATAAAAAAATACTTAGAGTTTCTTTACAAATGGAGGGATGCTCCTCGGCCCATGGCCGAGGAGACCCTTTTCTTCTCTCTTTTTTCCCCCTCCTGTTTTACTTTACTTGCTTTTCTTATATAATCTTCATTTTCCTATCTCTTTCTTCCATCTGTTGATCATCCATTTGCCTTTCTTCTGGCCGTCCGTCCCATCAGAGGCCTTATCAGTACTCAAGTGGTTCACTCTGATCAACGTTGTCCTGCCAAGGGGTTATATCCCCATTAATGCGGCCAGGGGGGTTAGGTGAATGCATTAAATGCGAGGGTGACAGCTTACTTTGGGCTTGGTCTTTCCCAAAAATCATCCTTGTTAGGCCGAGGATGAGGAGGTCCTCGGCGTGGATTGGGAAAAGTGGCTTTCCCTAATTTAGCCTTGAATAATCTGTGTTCCTCGGCATAGGCCTTGGGCCTGCTACATGATGGGCCGAGGCTATCAGGCCCACGGGCCCCACAATAGCCCCTCAAAACCCTGCTGCACGTTCCCTCGGACGGGGAGGAGGGTTTTGATACCTGCGGGCCCTCTAGACGAGTCGCCCCACCTCGGTTCGTGTTGATGCTGGCGGCTTTTTGACTGCCCGATGCGCGTTTTTAGCGTTTCAAGACTTAATGGGTGCCCACATTAAATTTTGGCGGCACCACGTTTCCCACTTTCAACGGCATGATCTTTTGCTTTTATGAGCAAGCGGTTACATTTGGGGAACCTAAGGGGGAGTATAAGTACCTGTTTGAACCGCCTGATTTCATCATTTTCGCGCTTACAATTATTGACGCGTATGATTTGAATCTGGTTCGACTTGTACACTATCTGAAGAGTATCGTCATACTTCTGTAAGTCTTCTTTTTCTAGCGACCCCAAATTTCCTTGATTTTACTCCTCCTTTTCTTCTTTTAGAACTTTTAGTCGTCTTTGGGGAATGGGTAAGTTTAAGAAGTTGGTTGAGTCCGACGAGATGATGAACAAATTCATTGTCGACTATGGAATACCCAATAATGTGAGTTTGAAGTACTGTGAAGAAGGGGAGTGGTACCTTAAGAGGAGAGAGGGTGAAGTCGTGATCCCGATAGTCGCTTTTGTAGAAGGAGGGATGAGAATCCCTATGAGGCCGGTGACCCTCAATTACCTTAGGCATTTTCGCCTGGCTCCTACTCAGTGTGCCGTGAATGTATTTAGGATATTAGGGTGTGTAGATACCCTGAATGAGAAAATGGGGCTGAGACTGACTCACCACGATATGAACTGGTGTTACAACCTTCATCACCTGAGGGGTAAGACGTACTATATGAAGACAAGGGACGATAGGGTTCGTCTTATTCAGTGTCTTCCTGATTCCAATAAGGGGTTAACCCAAGATTTCCTCATAGTGTCGGGAGAGTGGCACAACAGTTTTCATTGCCCAACAGTAGAGGGGGAGCCAGGTAGGATATCCGAAGTAAAAGACAATCTAGGTTTCAGTATTTTCAAGTTTTATAACTGTATATCCGATTTGGTTGATTAACCATAGGAGTTTCGTTTTTCTTTTCGCAGATTCGCACGCCTTTGCACGTCATTTCCACCTGGTTAACAAAGCGGATTTGGAAACCGTTCTTAGGTCGGACCTTTTCTTGAACGAAACTGATAACCAGGTCAGAGCTGCTCATCAGATCCTCGGATGCGACCCAGCTCAGAAATCATTCCCAGTCCCGAAGCACGTAATTAGAGCTCGTGACCTTCGGCTTACGCAGATTACCGTGGTGGAGGACGGTTTTGCATTTACTGAGGGGTCTTATATACCTGAAGGCATTCATCAGATCCTCGGATGCGACCCAGCTCAGAAATCATTCCCAGTCCCGAAGCACGTAATTAGAGCTCGTGACCCTCGGCTTACGCAGATTACCGTGGTGGAGGACGGTTTTGCATTTACTGAGGGGTCTTATATACCTGAAGGCATTCCGCTATCAGGTCCCTCTTCATCCCAGCAAGTAACGGTGGTCGAGGAAGGACCATCTAAGAAGGCAAGAGAGGTGGTTGAACTGAGTTCCTCCGAGGACGAATATAGTGTGTTTGACCTAGCTGATCAGTCCGAGGATCCCCCTGGTGACCTAGAGATNGTCCTCCGGCGGACCTTTCGAAACCAAGCCCTTAGGCCTTGGCCAAAACCTTTTGATTTACTTATTGACTTAATTTGCCCACTGAATTGAGGAGACTAGTATACGACATAGGATACATTTGTTTATTTTCTCTTTTATCTCATTTTGTTTCTTGCCTCAGTGGCGTTGTAAGGGAGTTGTATACTTTCCGTTTGAACTGAATACTTAATACTTTGCTTCCAACTAATGATATTTTCTTTTATTTGCTTTACTATTGTACTCTGCTCAATATTCATATTCTATTTTGGAGTTAGCCACATGAAACCATCTGTTATCCTTCAAATATAAATCTAAAAACCGTATTATAGCTTAACTCTAAGTAACGCTTTGGTTTTTCTCCAGATAGTTATTTTCTCCATGGATTCGAGTCCGAGGACCATGCAATACCCTGGTTATGCCTAGTACTTCTATTTTTCTATAAGTATCTAGTTTTCCATAGGCTTGGGTCCGAGGACTATGCAATACCTTGGTTCTGTCTAGTACTTCTATTTTTCTATAAGTATCTAGTTTTCCATAGGCTTGGGTCCGAGGACCATGCAATACCTTGGTTCTGTCTAGTACTTCTATTTTTCTGTAAGTATCTAGTTTCCCCATAGGTTTGGGTCCGAGGACCATGCAATACCTTGGTTCTGTCTAGTACTTCTATTTTTCTGTAAGTATCTAGTTTCCCCATAGGTTTGGGTCCGAGACCATGCAATACCTTGGTTCTGTCTAGTACCCAGGTATAATGGTGTGTATAGTTTTACCATAGGCTTGGGTCCGAGGACCATGCAATATCTTGGTTCTGTTTACCAATTCTATTTTTCTGTAAGTATCTAGTTTCCCCATAGGTTTGGGTCCGAGGACCATGCAATACCTTGGTTCTGTCTAGTACCCAGGTATAATGGTGTGTATAGTTTTACCATAGGCTTGGGTCTGAGGACCATGCAATACCTTGGTTCTGTCTACCACTTCTATTTTTCTGTAAGTATCTAGTTTCCCCATAGGTTTGGGTCCGAGGACCATGCAATACCTTGGTTCTGTCTACCACTTCTATTTTTCTGTAAGTAGAGGTTTGTCCTTAGACCGCTTTACTGGAGATGATTCCTCTTTGGGTCAGATTATGATCTTTACACGTGGCATTGATCTCGCCTCCAGCTCGAGGCCCCATCTTTTTCATTTATGAAGCTCCCATTGTCTGTTCGTGTTCCGCGCTTGACGCTTCGGTGCGCGAGACGCGCCTTCATTAATGTCCTCGTGAATTAACACGAGTCCAACGGTCTACGGCCTCCTTGGAAATTGGTAGCTTCATTATTAGCCCAACTGATAATTTTCTTTTCGAACTCTGCATGAATTAATTCTCACCAACCCCCATCTCCTATATAAGGTGGGGAGGTGGTTTCCCCACAATCCATGGACCTCTCAACACAAACAGAAAAAGCACATTCTTTCAGCTCTCCAAGCCCCTTTAACAACCCCACCGGAATTGTTACTAGAATCGGCAAAAACCGGTATGGCCGCAGCCCCCACTGGTCTTTCGGTGTGGCAGAGTCTAGGCGTAACCCCGATGGCGCCCTACAAGGTGGCCCAGAGGGATGTTGTTAGAGTAACTAACGTCTCTCCTCGGAGCGCACCCCCGACGAAGAAGACGTGCGAATTCACCTCATGGGCGGTGCTCGAGTGTTGCCGTCTCCAACGGCCAACACTCGTGAGGATTGGAGAGAATCAAGGGAATATCATGGGGGAAGGTATTCCGGAGCCCCTGCATCTGCTCCTCTCTTTGTTCCAGCTCCGCCTGGCCAAGAAGGGAGTTGTCGGTGGCCTGGAAACATGATGGCACTCCCCCTTCTCTGCCTTTTGTGTCAAGCTCTCCCATTCTCTTTATACCAATAAAGGGACGGCTTGACACTTCCCACCGGCTAGCTTTTTTAGGGTGGCTCCACCTGGGCCTCTGATTGTAGAAATAGCTGGTAGGATTAGCTTGTAAATTTGTGTGTGAAACACACCTGCCTGAGCCTCTGATTGTAATTTGTACTGTTTCTATCTATGAAATAATAATATCAAAATTTCTTTTTTCACTGTCAAATCTTTTTTTTTTTTTTTTTTTTTTTTTTTTTTTCAACCTACTGTAAAACGACTACTTAGAACACTCGCCTGGTGCGCCGGCCAGCACCATAATCCTTCCCACAGACGGCGCCAATTGTAGGAACTCAATTTGGATTGTCCCTGAGTAGAGTATGAATGGGTTTTCAGCCCAATCAAGCCCAAACAATAAATTTGTAGAGAGTGGGTTAAAGGTTTAGGCGCTGGCCGTCGATCACCATGCGAGAACTTTCTTTTATAAAAAAATACTTAGAGTTTCTTTACAAATGGGGGGATGCTCTTCGGCCCGTGGCCGAGGAGACCCTTTTCTTCTCTCTTTTTTCCCCCCCTGTTTTACTTTACTTGCTTTTCTTATATAATCTTCATTTTCCTATCTCTTTCTTCCATCTGTTGATCATCCATTTGCCTTTCTTCTGGCCGTCCGTCCCATCAGAGGCCTTATCAGTACTCAAGTGGTTCACTCTGATCAACGTTGTCTTGCCAAGGGGTTATATCCCCATTAATGCGGCCAAGAGGGTTAGGTGAATGCATTAAATGCGAGGGTGACAGCTTACTTTGGGCTTGGTCTTTCCCAAAAATCATCCCTGTTAGGCCGAGGATGAGGAGGTCCTCGGCGTGGATTGGGAAAAGAGGCTTTCCCTAATTTAGCCTTGAATAATCTGTATTCCTCGGCATGGGCCTTGGGCCTGCTACACGATGGGCCGAGGCTATCAGGCCCACGGGCCCCACAACAACAAATATAAACTTAACAAAAATAAGACAAGACCAAATAACATCAAGTGATCAAATTATTCAACAAAAAGCCAATTATAAAACAAAAAGATAAAAATCCCTAAATATTCAAATTTGTAGCTTGTTCAACTTATTCAATAAAATAATTTCTCATTTTTTCCTAAAAAATGATAAAAAGAAAAATATTGTAGTTGTTAAATTCTCTTTGATGGTGACAACAATTATATTCTTTTTGACTTTGTAGTCACAATAATTTTGCTATTCTTATCAACTCAACAAATATTCAAATTATCACTTTATTAAATTTTACCCTCCTTAACAACTCATCTCCAGCCATTCTAAATTTTTACGCAGCCTGCCAATATTGTTCCCAACATGTCCGAATAGACTCCTATTCCAAACATCCAGCTTTTTACGACAATGTTTCCATACATTGAATAATTGGAAATTTAGAGTCAAGCAACAAATTATTATTAAGTGGACTTTTTAATTACTATCTGTATTCGTGGTTAAAAACATTATTATAGGTCGGCTAGTGGGCTTTCAACCAAAGCGGACTTGGGCTTGTGGCTTGCAATTAAAGCCATACGGCCCATACTCTGCAACAAATGGGTTGGGTTTGAACTTTGAACCGAAGCCGCAAAGGGTAAAAATGTAAAGTAGATAGAAATAAGAATAGGGCTAAAAGAAACAACACGTGAGTGTGAGATCATCTATTTATTCATTTTCATAAAAAATAAAAATTTCTGATCTCATCTGAAATGGCTATGGCGGCTGTTAGTGCTGATGTCTTTGTCCCGAGGCTGGAAGAAAAGCACGAGGAACCACCAGAGAAGAAGCAGAATAAGACAGATGAAGAAAGACAAGAAGAGGAAGACGCCCCCAATCGCGGTGACGATGACGATGACGATGACGATTGTTTTCCCGGTGAGCTCCCTGAGATGACCCGTGCAGAATATTTTTTGTATCATCAACAGGTTAATGAGAGCGGGGTAAGCAATCATCGGATATAGTGAGTTTGTGCAGTTGATGATGCTCCCATGACTCTTGTCTCATTTGTCTTTGTGTTTCTGATTCACAGGGCTTTGATGTTGGCGACTTTCGCCACTCTTTCGCATGCGGTAGAATTGAGCCGATGGGATTCGAGGGGGTCATTAATGATGCTCATAAGAAAAAACTTCTTGTAGAATATTCTATGGAAGCAATCCACAAGTACAACACTGATGAGGTCTTTTCATAATCAAACCCCTTGATTAGTTACGTTTATTATTATTGTTATTGCTGTTGGCTTTATTGTGTCTGGGACAATTTCTTGTAGAAGAAGAACTTTAAGTTCAAGGAGGTGGTTAAGGCAAATGTGCAGCCCGTTGAGGGCCTCATGTATTATATTACCTTCAAGGCTGAGGATGCTTCTACTGCTACTATGGAAACCTTTCAAACTAAAGTGTGGAGGGGAATTGGATTTGTAGAGGTCATATTTATTAGAGTAAAGCCCATCTCTATCTCTAAGCAAGGTAATTTCTCTTTCTATTCTCCCTCAAATAAACCTTTGAAACTGCTCCTAAGTCATGCATTAGCTAGGAAAAGCATGATAATGTTTTACATTTGCAATTTCTTTTTTTTTACAATGCTGAGTTAACTTAGTTGGAGAGGAATGTTTGAAAAGGATCTACTCTCTAATAATACACGTCTTTTAACCTATTGTGCTATTGCTCCTGCTTGACTTGTCTAGATTTGTAGCTTCAACCTTTTAGCATGTGTGCATCTTCTCTGTTATTTGAATGATTACTTGAAAACTACCCTGTTTTTAAAAGAGTTGTTATCATGCTTTGGGAACTTATTGTGCTTGGACTCATAGTTTGGATGTATTTGAAACCTTGTATACTTTCTCTTATTTGTTTTTGGATTTTGAAGAATTTAGGCTTAACCTCAAAAACTACTAGTTTTCAAAACTTATTCTTGATCAAATTCATGTTATACTGGAGCCACTAAGCCACTTTAGTTGTTATTTATGTTTTGGTTTTCATCTTCAGAACCCTATAACTAGCTATTGCAGATTTATATTCTGTTACTACTTTTATGTTCCAGTGGTGCAGGCACCATGATGCACCAAGAATATTGTTAATTTGAAATCTCGAATTTTGGAATTTCACCAATGTAAATCTTTATCCGTCTAAAGATTTTGTGTGGTTTTTTTTTTTTTTTTAAATTACTTTCCTTATTGATGTACTCATTGGAAGCCTATTTAAAATGGCTTTAGTAAAGATTTAAGGTAGATTTTGATGGTTGGAATTTTGTTCTGGAAATTTTTGAAGTGCCAGGTGTTGATTCCAAGCAAACCTAATTGCTGATTCAAACGTGCAGTTGTTACCCTCCTTCGAAATACCACATTAAACACAACGGTATCAAATTCTAAATGTCAAATGTGCCCCGCTAGGACCATATCTTCAAAATCTTAAGACGCTATCAAAATAAAAATTCCAAATGTCAGATGCCCCAACCAATACATCCATCCAAAGAAAAGATCTAGCACCCTTTTAGGCAAAACCCAAAAACTCCAAATGATCTAAAGACAAAACACCACAACTAATACACCCTCTCACAGTGAATCAAAAGATGATACACTATCTCGCCAGCACATACAATACCTGGCCACAATTTAAAAACCTCTGCTCGTCAGGTTGTAACCAATATCTTCCCTCACACCGCCATCCAAACATAAAAGGAAACTTGCATGGGGGCCTTAACCCTCCAAATACTTTTTCATGGAAAGATGACACAGAAAGACCCTCTTAGCACGTTACAGTAAGAATGAATATCAAAACCCCCATTTTTCTTCAATTTCCACCAAAAACAGTCCCCACTCACAGTAGGAGTATTAGACTCCAACATATGAAGAAAATTCAATTCCCAATAATTGAAATCACCAAGGAATCTTACATATCACTTTTTAATATGTTTACAAAGTAAACAGCACCACATAGGCTTACATATACTTATATTCTATTGTTTGATCCAAGTCTTACCTACATGATTATCTGATCTATTCTCTTGTCTGAATACTTCGTGTCTGGCCAGCAAATGCATTTATTTATTTATTTGTTTTTCTGGCTAGAAAATGCAAGCTAATAAATTTTGAACACTACAGATGGAATCTAACTTCACTTGATTTTTTCATTTGATTTTCAGAAAAAATAATAAAAAAACTGTTTCTCAACAAAAGCTTTATGAGGTGGCAGTCTGAACTATGGACCCATAAAACCTGTTGTTCTTACTAGATAACTTGGTGATGGACATTTAGTGATAATCTTAGATTTGAAATTATAATAAAGCTCCCAAGGGGTTGAAAAACTTCAAATTGCACTGTGCTTCTTTGTTGCCTTGGTGGTTGTCCAAGTATGAAGGTTTGAAGGTTGGTAAAAGAACATTGCTGAATACCCAAATAAAGATAAACTTCAAATTGCATGCAAGATGCAAGGAGAAAAAAAGAATCATGACCAAATGCAGCATGGGTGCAACTAATTATTGTGCAAGTGAGTAGGTTCCATTAGCTGATGCAGCAAGATTAGGCCTAGGCAGAATCATGATTTGGTCATAGTTAGAATTGATTATTTAGGACTGTGGACCAGCTAGTCTAATAGCTCAAAATGGTGAATAAGGCACTTGACATGGTCTTATTGTTTGGTGTTTTTGACCTTATTTTTGTTATTTGCAGGAAATGAAGGCTTGGCAATATGTTGTTCGCGAAGTTCATGAAGGTTGCTGGCAGTATTTTTCTATTTGAGTCAAATGGAAGGAAAACACTTTTTAAGTCTGAATTTAATATTATGTATGGTAAGTTTAGGTTGATATTATGTTTTTGAGACTCTTGTTAAATTATGCATGGATGTTCTACTCATAGGTTGCCGAATGTGGCCTTTTTCATCAAATGACAAGCAAAGAAAATGATTTTCATCGAATGTAGCCTTTTTCTACTCATAGGTTGCACAGCATTAATTTTCTGCACTATTTTTTGCATTAAAATTCTACACCTTGTTCGAAATAATTTTCTACACTAGCTAGTTTTTTAAAAAAATTTCTATTTTGAATTCAAGTATCTCTTTTAGAACTAAAAATCTTAAACTCATTATCAAGAATGAAACATAGTTCAAAATCAAACTTGTTTTCAAAATTATTGCATACTTAAAACCATTTTCAAAGTCAAAGTTCTTTTTCAAAACTAAATATTTTTTTTAAAGCCTATTCCAGTTCAGATATATAAATTTATTTTAGTCTCAAATTTAATTCCAGGTCTAATAATTTAAACCAATAACAATGCATGACATGAAATTAGAAAATGCCTACACATGTTCAAATACATCTTCAGTTTCAATCCAGTTTCCAATTCAATTTCAAATGGTGTTTGCTATTTATGACGTGAATGTTTTCCATGTATGTAATTGGCCACTACTAGTCTAGAAGACCGGTTTTTATCGGGCAATATGAGTGCTTAACAAATCCTATTTATAAATAATAATAAAAACACACACACACACATTCCTAGGGTTTTAGATTAGTACGCTTTGTTCAATATAATTTTCATTTTGATAGATTGTAACTGGGATTCAAAGTCTTACTTTATTTAGAATGTAATTAGGACTCAAAGCTTTGTAATTTCTATCAAATGTAATTATTTTCAATTATTCAAAGAAATCTAGATTTTCAATTCAATGTTTAGGTTTTTTTTTTCCTATTTTTTTAAATAAAAATAATTGACAACTCCATTATACAATCCCCGATTTAGGGGGAAAGATGTTTCAAGTGGGCTTCCCACTTATTTGAATAAAATTCAATTCCCAATAATTGAAATCACCAAGGAATCTCACATATCACTTTTTAATATGTTTACAAAGTAAACAGCACCACATAGGCTTACATATACTTATATTCTATTGTTTGATCCATGTCTTACCTACATAATTATCTGATCTATTCTCTTGTCTGAATACTTCATGTCTGGCCAGCAAATGCATTTATTTATTTATTTTTCTGGTTAGAAAAATGCAAGCTTATAAATTTTGAACACTACAGATGGCAGTCTGAACTATGGATCCATAAAACCTATTGTTCTTACTAGATAACTTGGTGATGGACATTTAGTGATAAGCTTAGATTTGAAATTATACCTAAAGCTCCCAAGGGGTTGAAAAACTTCAAATTGTACTGTGCTTCTTTGTTGCCTTGGCGGTTGTCCGAGTATGAAGGTTTGAAGATTGGTAAAAGAAAATAGCTGAAAAGCCAAATAAAGATAAAATTCAAATTGCATGCAAGATGCGAGGACAAAAAAAAATCATGACCAATTATTGTGCAAGTGAGTAGGTTTCATTTGCTGATGCAGCAAGATTAGGCCAAAGCAGAATCATGATCTAGTCATAGTTAGAATTGATTATTTAGGACTGTGGACCAGCTGGTCAAATAGCTCAAAAATGGCAAAAAAGGCCCTTGACATAGTTTTATTGTTAGGTGGTATTGACATTATTTTTGTTATTTGCAGGAAATGAAGACTTGGTAAAATGATCTTAGCGAAGTTCATGAAGGTTGCTGGCAGTATTTTTCAATTTAAGTCAAATGGAGGGAAAACACTTTTTAAGTCTGAATTTAATATTATGTATGGTAAGTTTAGGTTGATATTATGTTTTTGAGACCCTTGTTAAATTATGCATGGATGTTATACTCATAGGAGATTGTTCTTTTATTTATTGAGAGCTAAATATTTGCCGAATGTGGTCTTTTCCATCAAATGTCAAGCAAATACAATGCTCCTTCAGTTTCCTTTACTAAAGGGTTAACTTGACAAGTTGACAATATTAAGGATGGGGACTGGGACATTGGAACTACCCTTTTCCATTGCGTCTTTGAAGTTGTGTAGTTAGAGTGACCACCACCTCTAGCTCTTTTTGATTCATTGTAGTGCAACTCGCATCTCAGCAGGACAACCCCAGATCCTTCCTCAAGGCTGCATCAAATTGACAGTAACTAAATATTATAATGAAATCTTAGTTTTAAAGAAAGGACGTCTGAATCGTTGATAAAAGTCACTAAGGAAATGGCCTGATTATAAAATCGTAAAATGAATCTTTTGTCCTTTGTTTATTTTATTTTATTTATTATTATTATTATATTTTTTTGAAGATAGATTTTTAATTTTTTACGTCCATTTTAATCCAAAATCTCAAAAAAATTTAGATGACTCAGCCACTCCGCTTATGCTAACTTTCTAAGTAGTCCTAGCTTGAAAATTAAGTTATTCACCACCCCATTTAAGGGGGATCCGGATCTCATCATTTCCATTTGAAATGGAGAGTGTTCAGTTAAAGGTTATGTCTGCTTAAAAAAAATCTAAGGTCTACAAAGTGCAATCTCAATTAAAAGTTTTTAACTTAACCAAATAAAAAATAACCATGGTAACCAAAGTTAACTATGGTCCAAAAACAAAACAGAAAAGCACCACATCCTTGTATTTGGATTTTGGATCCCCTTCAAGACTTAGAGCCCATTTGGATAGGCTGTTTACAAATCTTTAACGTGCATTTTAGACCAAACATGATTTGCCAAATCGTTAGGCTCTACAAAATCAGCATGTTTGCATTTGCAAAATCCAGAATTTTCACGTTGCGAAACTTTGCTTTTTCAAAAATGCAGATGAGCTAATCGCTATTTTTTTTCTTCAGAAGATCAAAATAGCGCCAATACAATAGGAAATACCAGCTTTATCCCTTCCCCCATGTATATCTCCTCCTTTATTTTCTCAGTTAGTCTATACTCCTCCATGTATATCTGCTACTCTGTTCTTTCAGTCTCCACGGGCTCTCAATTCTTTGTTCTTACTTCTGCTTTGTTCTTCATCTTGCTTGCCAGTTTGCAATTCTATGTTCCTCTTCTGTTGAATTTATGTTATAGATTTGGGCTTTTTACTGGTGGGTTACATGATTGTTTGAATTTGAAATCAAAATTTTAGAACTTATTTTGATTGAGAGATTTGTTGCTGCTACTATTTTTGTTTCTTCATGGGTTGTGGATTTATTTGGGTTTTTGGCTGCTTTTGAGACCTGTCCATTTTGGGTTTTGATTATAATTATTGATTTATATTTGTATACACATAGATATCATTGGAATTAGACCCCTGTGTTTTGTTTTTGGTGGTTTGGGAATAAATGGATGAAGGAGTTTTCTTTATTATGTTTCTCATTCAAGAATCATGATTGTGTTTATGGGCTTTTGACAAAAATTCAATTTTTAACATTCTTTAGTGTTATAAAGCTTAATGGGTATTGTAAATGCACTTCCAGTATAGTGTTTGTGTATCCTCTCTATGCGAGGTGGCCCTCTAAGTTTGACAGATTTTGGAATCTATTTATGTGTGTTGTTGGGGAGTTGTGGGTTAGATATGTCTATCTCTATGTGCTTGTAGTGGGCATAGTTCTGATAACAAAGGGGAAAAGAGCAAAAATACTACTTATTGAAACTAACAATTTGCTGTTATGGAGAAAATTTGGAATGAAAAAGAATTTTACTTGTGGTCTTTACCAAAAAGTCTGCTATCATGTTTGTCAGCTTTTATATGACCAGATATTGGATACATCTTTTACATGAACCATACATTTCAAGACATGTATATGAACCATATATTTTAGCTGAGTTTGTAGAGTTGCACTTGCCCTTGGAAATGGGTGTTTTTCCAATATTTCAAGTTTCATAGCTTTTAGACAGAGGGATTATATTGTTAAATTTAAAAATTTGCAAGACCTAAATCAAACCTTTTAAAATTGAGGGACCAAAGATGCAATTTACCCTCAACACTAAATAGTGGTATTATAATTATAGTTCTTGAAGCAAACAAAGGCAACAAATATAAACCTACAATTGATATTGCTCAAATTTGAGCTTCACCAAACTTTACAAAGTGCAGTGTTAGAACCTTGATGACAATGCACTGATCTATTGCTTTTTAGCTTCATTTTACTCTAATACACAAAAAAATGCATAATCATCTTGCTCATTTAAGCATCAATGAAAAACCAAAAAAAAAAAAAAAAATGATACACATGCTCCCCCCCCCCCCCCCCCCAACTTAAAATCCTGCATCCGTCCTTGATCTGCATGGTGATGGAAAGGTAGATACACCTTCAGTGCACATGGTGGGGAATGATCCTAATTTTGACAACACCGTTTTAGCTCTGAGAGCAACAGTCCATGGTATTTTTAAATTCCTTTTTCCACCTATTTTGTTGGAGATCTGTCTTTTTATTGCCTCAAATTTTGTTGAAAATTGAATTTGTTGGCTATATTATTTGTTGACTTACTCTTTGGTGGCATTCAAAATTCTACTTTTTTACTCTACTTAATTGCGATTATATGTGGAAGAAGTAATGTGTTTTTAATAGTTACAGAGAATAGGCTTATTCAACCTTTGTAAATGCACGGTTGTTTTAATATTATTATTTGAAGAAGGGACCAACCACATGATACCTATTTCTCTATTTCTCTTGTAAGAACATGTGGGGTCGGAGTCAACAAGCAGAGAAGAGGAAGAAGTACAAAAAATGATTCGTGAATGTTTAGATTTGTGTAAAAATTATGTCTATAGGGAAATGGTTGCTCCATGGAAGAAAGAAACTGAGGGGAAATCTAGTGCATCCAATCTGAACAGTGATCCCTTTCACTTTGAACCTGTTGAAGCAACAGCTGTGAGTCATTTTTTGCTTGTTCACGGTGTGAAATTTTTAAAGATTTTTTCCCTAATACGTATGAAAGCTATGTGAATGTTTACATTCAAGTACAGTCATTCATTTGTTTGATGCTTTCTGATTTTCCAAGCAGCACCGTTTCAAAATGGAAGATGGAGTTGTACATGTTTATGCAAGTGAAAATGGTAAGCATTGCAAAGTAATGCATAGTTCAGTAAAATAAACATTCTTTGTCAAATACTTAATTAAATGTATTTTTGTGTTAGCATTTAGTTTTTGGATTATAAGAATATTAAAGCTTCCTCTCTCTAGAAACTAACAAAGGGGAAAAGAGCAAAAATACTATTTATTGAAACTAACAATTTGCTGTTATGGAGAAAATTTGGAATGATAAAGAATTTTACTTATGGTCTTTACCAAGAAGTCTGCTATCGTGTTTGTCAGCTTTTATATGACCAGATATTGGATACGTCTTTTACATGAACCATATATTTCAATACATGTATATGAACCATATATTTTAGCTGAGTTTGTAGAGTTGCACTTGCCCTTGGAAATGGGTGTTTTTCCAATATTTCAACTTTCATGGCTTTTAGACAGAGGGATTATATTGTTAAATAAACCCTCCAGAATTTTTTTCAAAATGTGACATCTTTGTTAGTAATTCATATAGTTTTCCTTCTTTTCTGCAGTTTGCATATTATTTCAATAATTTATATAGGATTTACAACTCTTTTTTATTGCAGAAAATATTCATATTTAGAGAGATTCTAAGTCTTGGTAGTTGTTATACTTATGAGACATTCCCACTTTTAGCTTCAAATTTGCCTTGAATATTAGCGCTAATAGCAGCCTAGGTTCAGATGAGATAATTGTAATCACAGGTTCAGAGTAAAGCATGTATTGTTTTGTGCAAATTCACAACAACCGAGGTTGGTACAACTCGCTCTTCTTTCTTAGGTTGGACCTTTATAATCTTTGAACAAAGAGTCCTATTACCTCACCTTTTATTTTCACCATATTGGATTGTGTACAAGTATTAGAGGGAGAGAGAGAGGAACACATACCAATAATCACTGTCCAAATTTATAATAGTTTGGTTACTAGGTTCTAGGAACCCGAGTGGAAATCAGACCCCCAGGGTACCAACAAGGCATCTTTCCATTTCTTTGTGCCATATGATTATCATTTGAGTTGGTTAGTGGAAGGTTGTATAGAGGGAAATTTTATTTTAGATTGGTAAATTACACATGCATCCAATAGCCTTGAACCTATGACCTCACTCTCTATCCCCTTTTTTTATTGGAGGAGGGAGTGCATTCGAGTTAGAGCTTTTTGCTAATACAACTAACTGGAATTAAAAATTATTACAATTTTCTAGATGTGGCCTCTAAGCTTTCCATGATAATTGATGCCATTCATTGCGAGCCTGCTCTGTTGTTTTCAGCATTTTGTGAGCCTGCTATGTTTTGTTTTTAGCATTTTGTGAGCTTGCTCCGTTTTGATTTTCTTACTTGCACATTATCTTACTAAGATTTAGATAATATATGACTAGGTGCTCTACAGATGTAGCTTTGTGTAGCCTTCCCAGGCTTTATATTCACTGGCAATAGCTCTATAGCCATACAAGCCAATAAGCTTTGGATCCATTTGTCATAATTTAACTTCGATGATAATTATGTTTGAATTTTACTTTGATAATTGTGGTAGCGTTTATTGTTCATTAAGAAAAAGATCGTGATGACACTTTGTGGGGCATGCAAAATTTCAACGCTTTACTTCTCTTGCCTTTGCTTGTAGCCCCCATCTTCTAAAGCACAGTTCGGTTACTTATTAACAGGTTCCAGAAAATTTGTCGGTTTAAAATTACAAATTTGTACATAGGTTTTAAAAGTATTACAACTCAAAAATAATTATAGTATTTGGAACTGGGTTTTAGATTAGTAGGGCTGGCATCCAAAGTTAATTCTTTTGGTGTCCAAGTGGTTCATAAGCTTCTAATACAATTTTTTTGAAATGATTGAATGATGATGAATTGGATGTGATCTGATTGCTATTGAACTGTGATCTCATTAATCTAGAGATATTTTGCTGCTGTTGGGTTGGATTGCTGATAGGCAAGCTGCACTTCCACATTGGAGCCAATCTTGTGTTTCATGAGAGGACAAAACACAAAGAGATTGACTGACATGTTGTGCGAGATAAAGTCATTGCAAAAGTAATTAGATTGCTGCACATCAAGACCAAGTCACAGATAGGAGATATGTTAACCAAGATGAGCCTAGTTAATGTTTATTCCCCTGCTCATCTTGAGGGGAGTATCAGAGAATAGAAGGCAAGAAGTTTAAAAGAAAGCTTGATCCTGGTCTAGAAGAGAGAAAAGAAAAAGAAAGAAAGCAAGTCAAGCTAGTTTAAATTTCTTGCAAAACGATAGTAGTTTACTTGTATTAATCAAAGCTAAAAGTCTTTTAGTATTAGAGAGTTAGTTGAATTATATATACATGTACACATTGTTCAATATAGCAATATAACAATGTATTTTCCTAATCATTTTAATATCTTCCTCTTGATGGTTTTGTTTTTTCTTTTTCAATTTTAAATTATATAAATTTCTCTCCATGAATTCTAACAATGACAACATCATTATTTTTATTATTATTAATGCAATTGTCAGGTTTAATTACATCTTTTCAATAATAATTAAAAAAAAATACTGATTAAAGGAAAAATGACAAAAAAACATTAACAAAATAGATAAGTCTTTTTTTTGGAATTTACACTCAAAACAATTGTAAGGACGCAATTCGTGTCCTAAGCCCAAAAGGTAAAAGGGTTTAGGCCCAAAAAGTCCAATACAATGAATTTGTAGAGAGTGAGTTGAAAAACTAGGCTCTAATGAGTTGGATAGCAATTATAGTGGATCTAAATGACAATAACGTAAGAACAGACAGGTTTTATCTAAATAAAATCGTTCTCGGCACAGTCTAAGGAGATTAGTTCTTGTATATAATCTTTGAGTTTGATTACAAGTACAGTTCTTATTGCTACAGTCTTTCTCTCTTAATTCTCCCCCCCCTTTCTTTTAGGGTCTTCTTTCCATTTTATACTCTCTTACCCCTTTCATCTCTACTCTCCACGTGTAGAGTAGATTACTGGTCTTGATCCTTGTCCCATCAGCACCTTCCTGAAGTCCCTGGTAGTAGTTGTAAGACTGAAAATTACTGTTAAGATATCACTTCCTCATTAATGTGGTCAGAGAGTTAGTTACAGAGAATTCAATGCGGTGGTAACAACTTTCTCTTAGATATTTTAGGGCTTCCTCATGTCCTACACTCTTATAATGCTTATCCTCATTAATAGAATCTCCCGAAATGTTACCTTGGATGGCAGACCATACCTTCATACCTTGGCTTTGATCAGCCCAGGAGGCATTCATCCTCGGACTAACCTCTTGGATTCTTATGAATAAAACTAACCTCTTCATTTATTGACGCGGACTCCTATGATAGTGTTTACCCCTCTTCGGACTATTTCATGTCCTCGGATTGGGCCCCCGGCCCAATATATACATAGATATATGTTGCTGGGCCTAACCCCATACAATAGCCTCTCGAAATTCTCCTCTCTGGCTCATCGGGAAGAAATGAGGATTTCGATGTCACCACAAGGACCTCATACTTTATCATACATCATCCATGCCTGCGTAGGTATCTTTTTAACTACCCAACGCACGATCCTGATGCTTCAGCATCCGAGACACGCCTTCATTAAATTTCTACGGCTCTATGTTCCCCACGTTCTACGGCGTGATGTGGATCTAACGATTGAGGATTTTGTTGGAACTCGGGCCGGAACTTTCTTGCTTGTCACTCCCTCTTCGATATAAATATTACCCAAACACTTCATTAATCTCACTTTAGCACTCATACACTAAACTTGCACACTTACTCAATCTACTCATGCCCTTACACATACCAAGAGCCAGTTCGAGGATAGTTTTCTTCTTCGCGTAAGTCTTTATAAATCTCTCCATTTACTTTTCCTTCTGTTTTTTTTTTATCCGTGTCCTTTTCTCCTCGGCCTTTCTATTTTTTCCTTATCTTCTTAGTACCTTCAACCCTTCTTCAAGTATGAGTAGATTTGCTTATCTAGTAGACTCCAATGAGGGTATAGAGAGCTTCATAGCTTAGTATAAGATTCCGCCAAGAGTGTTCATTAGGTATTGCAAGGAAGGGGAATGGCACGAGAGAAGGCAAGAGGGAGAAGTGGTAATTACGATGATTGCCTTTATAGAGGGAAGGGTGAGAATCCCCATGGGCATCGTCACCAGGGATTACCTTAGGACTCATAGATTAGCTCCCACCTAATGTGCCCCAAACATGTTTAGTATTTTAGGTAGTGTCGATGCCCTTAACAAGAAAATGGGCTTAGGTCTTACCTATCACGATGTTAATTGGATTTACAACCTCCATCACCTAAAGGGAAAGAGGTATTACCTGAAATCTAGGTACCTCGAGGTTAGGCTCATCCAATGCCTCCCTGATTCCAACAAAGGCCTGAACCAGGATTTCTTGATCGTTTTAGGGGAATGGCATGATGGCCTCCCCTGCCCGACGAGAGAGGGGACACCAGGTAGGGCTTTAGGTCTAGGTTGATTATTTCAAAGTCACCCTTTTCCCTTTTCTTCTGTTTGTGTTTGTATATGAGTTTTCCTTTGATTCGCGCTATTTTTTGTTAACTATGTTTTTTTTTTTCCTGATTGTTTTGCAGATAAGAACGCAGCTATTCCAAATTTCAGTTTTGTCAACCAGCTGAGCTTAGACAAGATACTAAAGGCTGAGGTGTTCGTTCATAGTGACGTTTAGCTAAGGGTGGCATACCTAATCCTCGGCTACACCCCTATCTCTAAAAGATTTCAGGCACCAAAGTGCGTAATTAAAGAAAAGGACCCTTGCCTACATTGGATAAGTGTTGCCTCCCAAAAGGCATACCAAAGGTAGCATTGCCATTCCAACACGCTGCCGAGGAAGAGGCAACGCCGTCCCAGCCCACGATTAAGGAAGAGGAAGAGCTTGTTGAAGTTTCTGACTTGGAAGACGACTTCAAAGTCTTTAACTGACCTTTATCCCTTGAAACCCCAATTGGTGATCTTGGCCACCTTCTTCCCGCATAAACGTCATTCCTAAGAAGACCCTTATACTCCAGAAGTTATGGGGATACAACACAAGCCGATAACTGGTCTCCTGGACGTCATGGAGTCTCGCCCTGGGAGTAAGGCGTTCGAGAAGACTACTTAGGCGAAGCTCCCCCCTCTTCCATCCTCTTTGCCTCCCTAGCCTGATCCTACGGACCATAAGAGAAAAAGGGATTAGAGAGGTCTCGAAGCAGTGGAAGGAGGGAAAGGCCCCCTCCCTAAGGAGGCTGAGCATCAGAAGGGAGGTAAATAGGCCAAGGTAGCCCAAACCTTGGCAGATAAGAGAAGTGACACTCAGGTCGGGGTTCCTGCCTAGGCGCCTGCCCTGGTGTTAGACGGAGCCCCCCTACCCTTTAATGCATCCATTAGGGATTTTCAGCAGGGGAGGGCAGGGTACATTGCTGATGCCATGGAGCAGGCCTTACTGCTCCCTGGGGATATGGCTGATCTCAGAACAATGAGGAAGCATGAAGTGTTCCTTAGTCTGAAGAGGGACCTCGCCTTGGTAAGTCCACTAAATACCTTCCTTTTCTGTTTATCATAGAAATAATATTTTTTATATTTGTACTTTACTGTTTTCATCACTTTTTTTTTTTTTTTAAAGGCTGTCCAAGCTGCCTATAGAGTTAAGGAGATAGTTATCGGCTCTCATAGGTTAATGAAGGAAAAGGAGGGTAGGCGTGTTGCCACCGTGAAAGCTTTCGAGCTAGCAGAGAAGAAGTCACAAAACCTTACTACTAAGCTAATGGAAGTTGATTGGGACAAGAAAAGTGTCGAGGCCGCTTTGGAAGGGGTGGAAAGGCAAGCAGAGGCTCAGTACAAGCTGCTTCGCCAAGCCAAGGACGACCTCGCTGCTACCAAAAGCCAGATCAAAGTCTTAACCAAGAAATTGGAGGAGGCCGAGAAGGCCAAAGAGCAAGTTGAGCAAGAAGGATACGAGGTGGGTGTGACTGAGACCGAGGATGCCCTCAGGGCTGAGGTCGTGGAGGTGTATAGATTCTACTGCCTCCAAGTGTGGAATGAGGCCCTCGATCAAGCTGGGGTTGAGGCCTCCTCTGCCCTTAGGAGAGCAAAGAATGTGTACTACCCCCCAGCCATATGCGTCTCAGGCTCCTCAAGCTCCAAGGTCGACCTAGTCTTCTTGGGGACAGATGAAGGCAAGGAAAGCCCAACTAAAACTCTTCCTATAGCCAACATCTCCTCCAAGGAAGCAGAGCAGTCCAAGGACGTTTAAAAGGTAGCAGACACTACCAAAGAAGGGACCCATGAAGCTGCCTTGCCTCTAGCTGCCCCCAAAGACTCCTCCTAGGAGAAAGAGGCTTCCCACAACATGGAAATCTTGCTTGCAACTGTCCCTATACCTTCAAAAGAAGACCTCAAAGGCAAAGGTCAAGCCTCCACCACGATAGCCTCTACCCAACCTTCCAAGAACTCAAAGGATAAGCTAGTAATAAAAATGAAGTCATAAATTGTCTTTTTTTTTTTTCTTTTTTTCTTTTTTTTGTTTCCAATATTTTAGTAATAAAAATGAAGTCCTAAAATCAAGTCAACATTTTTTAATCTAATGGCCCTTTTCAGAGGTTTGGCTTAATGATAATTGCAAGTCTTTCTTTTATACTTGTGATGTTTATATAGATCTAAATACAATCTCTGTTTCACTTAACACTTAATCAATGTGACAATGAGATATAACTCCACTTATTTATCTACATAAGTGGCAGCAAAGTTATCACACCTCATATGATCAACAAGACAGGTTAAACCTACTAAGTCCACCATCTTGGCAAAGTATAGCTTTAACCTTAAAAACACACAATGATGTAGTATCCATATATGTCTAACTCCATGTAATCCCCTACTTATTAGTAAGTCTAAGGGACTAGATGGAGAATTGATTCTCAAACAAATAACAATTATTACTGCAAATGCTTTAAGTGATGCTCATGATTGTCTATTTGAGCATGTTATTACAATGAAGATCTTCGCCATTTAGAGTGGTTGATTCTATTTGACATTAAATAATTAATTGGAAGTACTTATTTACCCCAAGCATGTGGTCCGAGGAGCTAGACATGACTAAGGCTCTGTTTCATACTTAGCAGAATGATAGGACATATGAATGTACCCAAAGTAGGTGGTCCGAGGAACCAGGCATAACTAAGATTCTGAGATGTCACTTAGAAAGATGTCATTAAGTATTAATTTACTCAAAACATGTGGTCCGAGGAGCCAGGCATGACTAAGGTTCTGTTTAGCACTTAGAAAGATGTCATTAAGTATTAATTTACCCAAAACATGTGGTCCTCGGAACCAGGCATGACTAAGGTTCTGTTTAACACTTAGAAAGATGTTATTGAGTATTAATTTACCCAAAACATGTGGTCCGAAGAGCCAGACATGACTAAAGTTCTGTTTAACACTTAGAAAGATGTCATTGAATATTAATTTACCCAAAACATGTGGTCCGAGGAGCCAGACATGACTAAAGTTCTGTTTAACACTTAGAAAGATGTTATTAATTATTAATTTACCTAAAGCATGTGGTCCGAGGAGCCAAACATGACTAACGTTCTATTTAATACTTAGAAAAATGATAGAAAATATCAATTTACCCAAGGTATATGGTCCGAGGAGCCAAATATGACCAAGGTTTTATTTGATATTCAAATAAATAATAGGAAGTATAACGCATAATGTAATAAACGAAAATATGATAGGGAAAACTTTCATTAATAATAATACATTCTCAGGTTTTTTACATTCCAGGGGCAGGGTACAATATTTTCATCTAGATTTTCAAGATAATATGCACTTATCCCAGCCAGTGAGGTGGTGTGATATGACCCTTCCTAGTTGGGCCCCAACTTTCCCCATGTTGGGTTCTTTGTAGTACCTAAAACCCTTTTTAATACCAAGTCTCCAGGCACTAGTGGCCTTAGCTTCACGTTGGCATCATACCCTTGCTTGAGCTTGTGTTGATAATATGCCAATTGGACCATGACATTTTCTCTTCGCTCTTCAATTAAGTCTAAACTTTTCCCTAGCAGCCCATCATTGTTACTTGGAGTGAAAGAACTCGTTCTTAGTGTTGGGAATCCAATCTCTAGAGGAATAACGGCCTCGGCTTCATAAGTCATTGAAAAGGGAGTCTCCCCTATTGACCTATGAGGTGTGGTCCGATATGTCCAAAGGACATGTGACAGCTCTTCCACCCATTACCCTTCACATCATCCAATCTCTTCTTGAGTCCATTCACTATGACCTTATTGACAGTCTCGACCTGTCCATTCCCTTATGGATAAGTCGGAGTGGAATACCTATTCGTAATTCTTAGGTCACAACCGTACCTCCTGAAGGCTTTGCTATCAAATTGAAGACCACTGTCCTAGATGGGGGTATGGGGGATCCAAATTGAGTGACAATATTTTTTCAAACAAATCTCTTGGCAGACGTCCTTGATATTTATCAATGGTTCAGCTTTGACCCACTTGGTGAAGTAATTCATGCTGACCAGCAACCATCTTTTATTCCCTGCTGCCTTAAGGAAAGGTCCTACAATGTCCAAGCCCCATTGAGCAAATGACCAAGGGCTGGACAAAGGATTAAGGACTCCCTCTGGTTGGTGAATGTTTGGTGCAAATCTTTGGCATTGGTTACACTTCTTCACATACTCCTGCACTTCCTTCTGCATGTTTGGCCACCAGTATCCCTAAGTGAGGATTTGTGAGACAAAGACTTGCCTCCTATGTGGCTCCTACAAATCCCTTGATGTAACTCCTCAAGAAGTAGTATCCCTAAGAAGTAGCCCAGAAAAAGAGCGTTTGTACAACTTTTGGTCCTTGGACAGCCAAAACCGAGGTGCTTTTCTCCGCACCTTGTCAGCCTCTGACTTTTCCTCAAGCAAGATATCCTCCTTAAGGAATAGCATTATGGAGTCCATCCAACAAGGTTTCACCCTAATTTGATGGATATGGACCATCTCTCGCTTCATCTCAGTAGGATTGCACAATTCTTTAACAAGGATAACCCGAGGTAAGTCCTGTGCCGAGGAGGTTGCGAGAGTGGCTAGAGAATTAGCGTGTGTGTTTCCACTCCTAGGGATATGTAGCAAATTGAAAGACTCAAATCCTGACCGCAAGTGTCTAACTTGACTCAAATATTCTTGCATCCTCACATCCCTGGCCTCTAACTCCCCCTTCACCTGGCCTACGACCAATCTTGAATCTGAGAATATCTCCACTGCCTTTCCCTCCATTTTTTGAACTATGATCATTCCCACCAATAAAACCTCATACTCAACCTCATTGTTTGTGGCCAAGAAGCCAAGCCTTAAGGATTTCTCAATAGTGATCTTCTCAGGAGATATTAAAACTAGTCCTACTCCAAATCCCCTTTGATTTGCTACACCATCAACATATACCCTCTAGGATAAAGGTTCCTACAAGGAGACCATGCTAACTAACTTTCCATCCATGCTTTACTTCTTTACCTCTTTTTCCAATGGGGATTCAGCGAACTTGGCCACCAAATCTGTGAGGACTTAGCCCCTGACCAAGGTGCGAAGCATATACTTGATATCAAAAGCCCCTAAGATCATACCCTATTTGGCAATCCTCCCTGTAAAATTAGCACTTCGAAGCAGCGATTGAAGCGAAAGTTGGGTTAAAACAACAACTGTGTGGGATTGAAAGTAATGAGGGAGTTTACAGGTGGCATGTACTACTGCCAAAATGGCTTTCTCCAACGGTGGATAACGAACTGCTGTTTCATGCAACGACTTGCTTACATAGTAAACTGGCTTCTGCACACCATTGTCAAATAAGACCTCGTCCACCTTGAGCCTGAACATGACAGGTGGCCAAGAAAGGTATTCCTTAAGCTGTTGGAAGGCCAAGGCACACTCCTTAGTTCACTTAAATCCCTTCTACTTATTCAACAATTGGAAGAAGAGTCTGCATCTGTCCGCTGACTGAAAGATAAATTGGTTCAGGGCAGCAGTCATTCCAGTTAGCTTCTAGATTTCTTTGGGATTCTGAGGTGGTTGTAGACTGTTAATTGCCTTAACCTGATCAGGGTTGACCTCAAGTCCACGATGAGTGACCATATGGCCTAGAAATTTGCCTGACCCCATGCCAAAGGAGCATTTAGAAGCATTAAGGTACAGTTTTTGTTTCCTCAGTATTTCAAAAATATCCCCAAGGTCTCCCACATGCTCGGACACTGCCCTACTCTTCACCACCATATCATCTATATAAACCTCAATATTTTTGCCCAATTGAGGCTCAAACATCCTAGTCATCATCCTCTGATAGGTAGACCCTGCATTCTTCAAACTAAAAGGCATCACCTTGTAGTGGTAATTTTCAGTAGGAGTGACAAAAGTTGTCTTTTTCTAATCACCCAAGGCCAGTGGTATATGAGGATGGCCTACAGTTACATCCACTAGCTGGTCTATTCGAGGCATAGGGAAAGAGTCTTTTGGACAGGCCTTATTCAAATCTGTGAAATTCACACACACTCGCCACTTCTCATTATTCTTCTTCACCACTACAGTATTGGTCAGTTACTCTGGGTAAAACACCTTTTTAATAGTCCCAGCCTGCTTAATTTTTATCACCTCGTCTTTTACAGCATCAGAGTGGTCTTTAGACGAGCTTCGAGGTAGTTGCTTTTCGGGGGTGACAGATGAATTGACATTTAGATGATAACAGATGAAGTTTGGATCCACCCTAGGAGCTTCGTAAGCACTCTATGCGAACATGTCAATATTCCTCCTGAGAACTCTACCAGCTCTTCCTTCTCTTGAGGAGGCAGCTGAGCTCCAACCTGAAAAAACTTTTCTGGATTATCGCCTATAACAATTTTCTCTAAATCCTCACACTTTGCCTCCTCGGCTTTCTCATCCATGGGTAATACCAAAGTCCTTGATTGCTATAAACCCTTATCAGTAGAGGCCGAGGACCTAGCTTCAAGCTGATGCATAATTGCTACTACCAAGCACTGCCTAGCCACGAACTGGCTCCCAACCAGCTCCTCAACCTGATCCTCGGATGGATACTTCACCTTCAAGTGAAGGGTGGAAGAAACAGCCCCCAGGGCATGAAGCCAAGGTCGTGCCACAATAGCTGTGTAGGGAGAATAAGCATCCACCATACTGAAATCCACCTCCACCACCTCGGAACCTACCTGTATAGGTAGTTTGATTTGACCCTTTAGAATAACAACCTTCCCATCAAAGCCCAGAAGAGGTGAATCATAACCTATCAAATCCTCCAGTTTCAAGTTTAGCCCTTTATACAAATCAGGATACATAATCTCTGCCCTACTACCCTGATCCATTAACACCCTCTTCACATCATACCCCCCTATTTTGAGGGTGACCACCAGAGTGTCATTATGTGGCGGTATGGTTCCAACATTATCCTCATCTGAGAAGCTCAACGTTTGTCGGATCTCCATCCTAGCCCTCTTCAGCTTATGGTTATAGTCATCAGCAGATGGCCGAGCCATATACATCACCCTGGAAGGATGAGAACCAGTCATCCCCGGGGCAGCGAGGATGACATTAATTGTGCCCAAGGGGCTCTCGAAGAAGCATCTCTCCAAGATTCCAATCCTGCTTGGCCCCCTTACCCTTCAGGATGATACAAAAACCGCTTTAATCGGCCTTCCCGTATTAGCTGATCTAGGTAATTCCACAAAGTTCTACAATCCTCTGTGATGTGCCCTCGGTCCTTGTGGTACTGGCAGTAAAGGCTCTAATTGCACTTTATGGGGTCGCCTCCCATCTTATTTGGCCATTTAAAGAATGGCTTGCACCTAATTTTCTCCAAAACTTGATGTACTGGTTCTCGGAATACCGTGTTAACCATTTAGGTATTGGTAGACCCCGATTGCCCAGCAAAGTCTCTGCGGGGCCGGTTATTGTTATATCGGCCCGACCTGAAATCTCTCCTTTCTTGAGGGATAACCTTAGCCTTCCCCTTCCTTTGTTGTTGGTCTTTCTCGACTCGCTTATACTTATCAATTCGGTCCATGAGTCGGTGTACACTGTTAGCAGGTTTCCCAATCAAAAACTTCCTTAAACCGTGCTCGGTAGGTAAGCCGACCTTAAAAGTTCTTATGGCCACATCATCAAACTCACTATCTATCTCATTGAACATCTCATAATATCTATTTGAGTACGTTTTCAGGGTCTTCCCTTCTCGCATAGTCATAGACAGCAGGGAGTTTAAAGGATTGCATGTCATAAACTGGGCCCCAAATGCCCTAGTAAGCTCCTTGAAGGAGCTAACAAAACCTTCTCTCAAACCATCGAACCACCTCATTGCCACAAGCCCCAGACTGGATGAGAATAGCTTGCACATCAAGGCCTTGATCTTGGAATGAACAGCCATCCTCTGGTTGAAGTGGCTGATGTACTCCACTGGGTCCGTTCTACCATTGTACATGGTGAACATTGGCTGGGTAAAACGCTGAGGAAGTTTTCCACCTTCAGTCCTACAGGTAAAAGGTGACTTGGAAATCTGATTCAGAGCCCTGCCTATAGCGTCATTGCCCAGACCTTGGTGAGGCGGACTCTCCCTTCTCTACTTATAATGGTGATCCTGATCACACGATAGGACTCATTGGAAGCTATCCTAGACCTAGGCCGGTAGCTAATATCACTATCACCATCAGAAGAGGGGCCAGAGCTTAAAAGGGTTCCCCTACGTCGCTCGCGGCGTAACCTCCTTCACAAGTGGTCAATCTCCAGTTGCATGCTTCTAGATTTTTCTTCGCGAGAGACGTGGCTCCCAGCTCGAGATTGGCTACCATCAGTATGCGTGGTATGCACACTAACCTCCTGGTCCCTTCTTCACTCAAGATTGAAAAAATGATTCTGACATTGGGACCTCATAGATTCCCCTCGGTTCGGCCCGGAACCCACCATCACTGATCTTTTATCACACTAAAGCTCGAGTAATTCCTACAGATGGCGCCAATTGTAAGGATGCAATTTGTGTCCTAAGTTCAAAAGGTAAAAGGATTTAGGCCTAAAGAGCCTAATATAATGAGTTTGTAGAAAGTGAGTTGAAAAACTAGGCTTTAATAAGTTGGATAGCAATTATAGTGGATCCAAATGACAATAAAGTAAGAACAGACAGGTTTTATCTAAAGAAAATTGTCCTCGGCACAGTCTGAGGAGATCAGTTCTTGTATATAATCCTTGAGTTTGATTACAAGTACAGTTCTTATTGCTACAGTTTTTCTCTCTTAATTCTCCCTGCCCCCCTTTCTTTCAGGGTTTTCTTTTCGTTTTATACTCTCTTACCGCCCTTTCATCTCTACTCTTCACGTGTAGAGTAGATTACTAGTCTTGATCTTTTTCCCATCAGCATCTTCCTAAAGTCCTTAGTAGTAGTTGTAAGGTTGAATATTACTGTTTAAATATCACTTCCTCATTAATGCGGCCAGAGAGTTAGCTACAGAGAATTCAATGCGGTGGTAGCAGCTTTCTCTTAAATATTTTAGGGCTTCCTCCTGTCCTACGCTCCTATGATGCTTATCTTCATTAATAGAATCTCTTTGAACGTTGCCCTAGATGGCAGACCATACCTTCATACCTTGGCTTTGATCAGCTGAGGAGGCATTCATCCTCGGACCAACCTCTTGGATTCTTATAACCAAAACTAACCTCTTCGTTTACTGACACAGACTCCTATGATAGTGTTTACCTCTCCTCGAACTACTTCATGTTCTCGGATTGGGCCCCCGACCCAATATATACATAGATATATGTTGCTGGGCCTAACACCCCTACAACAGCCATTTTTAAAACAGCTTATCCAAATGCTTAATGTAACTTTAAAAATAAAAAACGCATATTTTCACATTTTTACCAAATGCTTATCTGTGGTTTTTAAAATAATGTTTTCAGAACACACGTTATAAAAATGCTCATTTTTAAAACGCACATTTGTAAACAACCTATCCAAACGAGCCCTAAAATGCTGAAATTTACCTCCACTTATATTTCTCACTACTTTAAATATTTGTATTACTTGACTCGAGCTTCATTTTGGTAAACAGCATGTATCAAATATTGTAGTTCATTTCATGTTTTCAGATTATACATGTTCCTTTGGCCACTCCATGATCTGTAGCAAACTGGCTTTGAAAATTGCAATGCCTCAACTCTTATTACATCGCCTTTGCTTTTTGCTTCCTTATTCATTGTCAAACATTTTTTTCCCCTGTATGGCTATATCAATATTCATATACCAAAAGTAAAAAATAAACAAATCAAATTGAAGTTTATATGATATCCCTAAGCATTAATAGTGAAACTAAAACCATTCCTAAACTTAACACAGATGAAACAAAACACACCAAAAACTCTATTTGGGTTTTATCATAAATGACCCTAGAAAGTAGAAACCCAACTTTTACTACCAAAATTCAATCAACAATAATTCTCACAATTGAGATTTGAATAAGAACACATACCCATTTAGACAGCCATTGGCCAGTCTTCAATCAACAACAATTCCTACAGTTGAGATTCACACATACCCAGTTAGACAACCATTGGTTTCTACCTAGAGGATTTTAGGGTTTGTGTTTGTTGGGAAATTTAGACCCCGGTTGATATAATTAACAAGTTTTAAACACAAGTTGTTAATTAGATTTATTATGAATAAAACTTGTTAAAACAAACAAATATCAATATCATGTCAAAATCATGTGCAGCGAAAAAATAAATAAGACAAGATATGATGACTCAGGAAAACCAATGAAATAAACTAGTTTCACAGTAAAAAACCTGGGGGGAAACCTTCCCGAAAATCAATCCACTATAGTAAAGAGAAGTTTCAAATCTAGTACAAAACCTTTGTCCTTAGACTCTACAATTCTCGTAGATGAACTCACAGCAAAAACCTTCTACCGCTTCAAAACCTCTGAACTCTTCAATATATGAACGCCACCATTTGATGCACGAATCCCAGTACATGACTAACCAATTGCACGGATCCCAGTACGAGACTTAATCACCAACTAGAAGAAGATTGTTGGCTGAAAAGTTCTTCACTTCATCAACAACTTGGTTACAAAACCCTAAGGCGCAAAGACATAGTGACTTCTTTCAAAGAGAATAAGGCATCAGTCACCTTTTGCATATGTTCTCCTTATATTCTCTTATGTGATGACCTTTAAAATAAGCCTTATATAGGTCTAGGGTTGTGAGAAAAGAAACTTTACACAAATACATAAGCCTGGCCCAAAAATCAGATCTGAAAATTCTGATTTCCGTAACCTCGACAGATAGGAGGTGTCGAGCAGGTGTCGAGAAGGTGTTGAGCTTTAAACTTCGACAGATGCAGCTATTAAGGAGGTGTTGAGAAGGTGTCAAAGGGACAGAAGCTTTCTCGATTGATCGATCAACTGTCGAGAAGTTATTGAGATTGCGATAAGAATCAGCTGAAGAGCTTGATAGATAGCCTAGTTGTTGAGAGGTGTCGAGCAGCTATCAAGCTTTAATGACAGGCACTTTTCAGACTTGAATCTTGGACGGACTTGTATGGTTTCAACACTTGATCTTGAAACACAGTTTCTTAAAGTATTAAACACATCTTAGATCTACCCAAATACAAGTAAAGTGCATTTTGTCAAAGGATTAGCCAACTACATAAAAGAATGACATATGTTCTTAACAAGTGAACCACATATGTCCTAACAATCTCCTCCTTTGACAATCCGTGACAAAACCACAACAAACAAATGAGCATATGAGAGAAGTCATAAATCATTCACCTCATATTCACTTGTTAAATATAATAAAATCTATCCTAACACAAACTCTTGAAAAACTTTACAAGAAGAGAGTTTATGGCAAGTAGACTTTGACAACCTGTATTTCTGAAACACTTTAAACAAAACTCATCAAGACATCTTTATGTGAAACAAAAATAATAGACTGCATACAATTAAAAAGAAACATGTGTATAAAGATAGAAAAGAAACAACACATGTAAAGGTAGGTGAAGAAGATATACATCAACATATAAAGAAAATAAATACAATGTATGCAAATATGGTCACAAGACCCAAGGTACAAGAAAAAGGAGGTAAGCACTACTCCTAACAAGATGAAACACATCTCTCCCTTACAAAGGCATGTATTTCTCCCCCTAACATGTAGAATCTTAAAAAGAAACCACATTGTCTCCACAATTTCCCCCCCTTTTTGTCTTGATTGACAAAGGGTACAAAAAACTAGAAAACTTCACCCGAGAAACATAAAGATGATCAAGGATGATCAAGGGGCACAAGAAATCCATAAAAATGCATGAATGTAATGAAACAAGATGTTATGGATGACAAGATAATAGAAAGATGCAAAACTTATGAAAGACAAATCTCTCAACAAAAAAAAAAGTTAAGCACATAGATCCCAAAAATGCACACTCACTAAACAAGTCTAACCAATTTTATATTTCAAAAACAAGTCAAGATAGTTTTAGTGAGCATACATAAACACAAGTATTCCTTGTGATGGCCAAATCATATTGTACCTGCACATGTATCAAGAGTAGCAAAGAATATTGCGTGTTGTGTGTGAAAAACATCGCAAGATTGCATAAGTGTATACATGTTATGACGATTTGAGATATGAGAAAATCACTTTAACTTACATACAATCATAACTGTTTGATGGGGACTATCACCTTCAAGGTACATCCTATAACTCCCACATCTCATAAAATACACACTTGCAATTATATTTAAAGCATTTTTGATCTTTTTTCTTGTTATTTTCTTTGCATATTTTTCTTTTATTTAGCATATCATGCATGGGCATATAAGAGAAGGAAAAGAAATATCCATTGATATTTGACATTCCAATTTTGCTATGTTGAAGAACACAAATGTCATTGACATTGCACTTTTGCAATGCCGAAGCATACATGTGTCATATTATGATTGGTGGGCAACAGTGATGAGATGGTTATTTATACCTTTCTCTTAAGATTTTCTAGTCATTCTCGTCAAAACGAGTGATATGAGTATTAAGTACTAGAGATAACTTAATCTTACTTATCACAAACAAGAGTCACAAAGCTCACTTGCTTAGTTGTGTATAGAGATGCTCATCTAAGCTACAAAAGATACAAAATTTAGAAAACTTTGTTTCAATGGCCATCCAAGGTACACAAGTACCAATGTACACAAACACACACTGTTTTTGTATTTTCTAATTTTTCTCTTTTTATTTTGAAAAACAACAAAATAAAGACTAAACAACCAAACAAAAATAGACAAACAACATGAAAGCATGAAAGAAAGATGCATATGCCTGAAGGCATGATAGAAAAATGCAAATGCATGAAAGCATGATTCCAAAAATAAATAAGAAATTAAGCAAAAAGAGCCCTACTTTAGATAGAAAGAATTAAAGCAGATGACAAATGGACGGTTTTAGACCCCTTAAACAACCAGATTGCGTAGCCTAGATTAATTAGCCAAGTTGTTACTTAGTCAAATTAAGCAATTCTAGGTTAAAACAATCCAAACAATCATATCAAGATATAAAGCAGCGGAAAATAAATGAACACAAGATATGATCACCCAGGAAACCACACGGTAAAAACCTGGGGAGGATTTGACCCACCGATCCTCAAGGCTAACCTGAATTCACTATGAAAGAATTGAAGTTCGTACAAAAGGACTACAAGCTCCCCGCTTGACTTCCTAATGCTACCCACCAGTAGAACTTCCTGACACGACCACGCGCAGGCTCCGAATCCACGGACTACTTCTTTCTTGAATTCTTCAATCAGCTACAAGCTCCCCGCTTGCTTTTCTTTTAATCTCTAATGGTAGCAACCTTGTTGATCATCAAGATGTTGAAATAATCTCTACCTTGAAAACCCTAAGTTTATGTGAAGGAAAGCTCCTCTAAGATCTCACAAGAGATTCACATAAACAGCAAATATAAGCAACAAAGACTTAGAGAGGTTTGGGTACAAAACCCTAAAAATAAAAGGAGGCACAAGAGGCACTCTAATCTCTCTCACAGAAGTCCCAAAAACGTTCTAGGGTTTTCCTTATATATATAAGTGTTTTACTTGAACCCCAAGACGTTTAAATAGAGTTTGGGCTGAACTGGAACTCTGCAGAAAAATAAATCTGTACGTGGTTCGATCGATCGAGTCTAATTTTCGATCGATCGAGCCTTACAGATTTAGTCCAATAAATCTGCACTCACTCGATTCCAGTTTTACAAATAAACATACTTTGAGCAAGCCTAAACAAGACTAAACAACCTGTTTTGATCATGGTTTGCCAACACTACACATTAGAGTTCTAAATACATAAAATCCTAAATCTTTAGAACCTAACAATCTCCCCCTTTGGCAATCCGTGACAAAACACAAACTAAAAGCTCAAAGTTTACAAAGTAAAAGCCCATTACAAAAATAATGCTCATAACAACAAATCCAATCTTAACTACTATCCATCAGTTGCAAGTGTAGACAGCAGCTCAATTGAATCAACTTGTATATTTCCTGAAACACTCAACAAACGCATAAACGCATGTGTGGAAAAAATACAAGTAAATCAAAATTAAATTCTTGACTTCACAAAACACAAAACAAAGACATATATCATGAATAACTCATAAATATAAATCAATGAGCAGTGAACAAGAAACAGAAATAAAAACATGAGTAAACTAACTCTCCCCCTAAGTTAGATACAACAAAAAGTTTTTATTTTCTTCCCTTTTAAAAATAATTTCAACTCCCCCTAAACAGGACAAACATGATTCCCATAAATCAATAATTTCTCCCCCTTTTTGTCACGTATTGACAAAGACAACTCGTACAAAGAGTAAACAGTCAACATACGCAATAAAGGATAAGAGAAAATAGAGAATCAAGGGGAACACAAAACAATTCAACTCTATAGAAAATAGAGACAGCTCCCCCTATGAATAACACAGGTAAAAAAAACTTTTCTCCCCCTATAAAAATAGGAAAAACAAAACAAGTTGTGGGAAAAACAGTTTTGGGGAAAAATAAAGGAGGGGGGGGGGAAATCAGCAGCAGCACAGCATCACCAACAGGATCAGGAACATCCTCACCAGCAGGACCAAAGTGAAAAACTCACAAACCAATAGTTAAAAACTAAGGTGAGGATACACATGAAGAAAAATATTCTCTCTTTCAATAGAATGCAAACATGGCACTATGTGACCCATAAACAGTTGCATGAGTAGAGAAAATATTTGCACATTGATTATCTATCATATCTCTTAAGAAAAATATTTTCTACAATTCATACATAAAAATAGCATATACTAGAAAGTACGTAAGTCAAAAATTAATCAATCAATTTTTAGATCAAGTTGAGTACCCAATTTAGCAAAGTGTATGCATGCTATGTATGAAAACAATGAGAGATATGACTGCAAAACTGCAAAATGGATACGAAATCAATGCAATGCATGTGAATCCTAAACACAAACCAAGCGCAGACTGCAAGTTAGCACAAAAATCAATAGAATAAAATTCTATATGATGCATGAAACAATTACAATGCCATGATGCGTGTACTAATGCAGTGAGTGATTAAGTTCAATTGAGATTAAATTGACAAAATTGGTTTGAGCATAGAGTTTCTAACAAAAACCTAAAAATTTGAAAATCACTTGTTGAATTTTTAAACAAATTGATGAATTGAGCATCACATAACACAACTCACAGAGTATAATGCTTAATTTCATCAATACAACAAGCCAATTTCATCAAATTCAACTCAATTTCACAAAAGCCCCAATTCGGATCAAGAACAAACCCTTTTTAAAAACCTAATTCGCGACTTTCGATTGATCGAAAAATACATTCGATCGATCGAATGAAACAGTCATTTTTAAACAAATTAAAGCACTTTTTCGATTGATCGAAAAACACACTGGATCGATCGAATTGGGCAGAGACTCACTAAATTTGAGAAAAATCACAGTTTTGAAAGACACAAACCTAATTTTGAAAAACAACTCCTCAAAGCATTAACCAAAGAAAGCAAAATGCATGAGTATGAGATGGAATGCTTTTTCAAAAACCCAAAATTTTGAACCCAATTTTCTCAAAACAAATTTCAATCATTCTCCCATTGAAATTTTCTTAAGCAACAAATATGTTCTGCACAAATCTCAAGATATTTTCAAAATTTTCAAACTTGAAACATATTTTGCATCAAAATCAAGGAACTTTTAATCTTTGATGGCCACAACAAAATCACACACAATATAATGTACCAAGTTTAACAAAGAGTAACTTGTGTAGTGTGTGCAACTAGCAAAAGCTTGAGATGCATGTGAGGTGATATGTGAATAGCAATCAATCACAAAGTCTACACAATTCATCACATAGAATTTAAAAGAGACTATCACCTAAAGAGTTACATCATATAACTCCCACATCTCCTAGAACAAAAGCTTGCAATCATGTAAGTTTCTTGCATTTTTGCCTCTTATTTGTATGAGATGGCATTCAGCCTAATAGTACACACCGGTTTGAATTAAGTGAATTGGCATCAAGCCTAATAGTACACACCAGTTTTAATTTAATTTGAGGCTACACCTTATGTTCTTTTTGTGCATGTGCTACACTTTCTCGAGCACAGAATCTTATGATATGCACTAAGGTGTTCATGATTGGCTAGTGAACAGTGGTGAGATGGTTATTTATGCCTTTCTCAAAAGGATCAAGTCCGACAGTCAAATAACATATGACTTCATGATTAAGACAAGGAGATTAAAAACCATACACATCTTTCCCACACAACATGCACTACAAAACTTCAACTAGTAAAGTGCAATAAATAAGCTTATCAAAGCTAAACAAGGTACATAAACATGTTATGTAAAGATAATATGGCCAATCCTTGATTATAAATCCAAGATATATAATACAAAACACAAAAATCTTTTTGGTTTTAACAAACTTTATAACCAAAAACAAAAAAGCACATATTATGCTAAATGAATAATGCAAATGCAATGCATGACAGTGCAAAACTAAGCTATAAAGGGTACACAAACAAGAAATATCAATTTCTTAATTAACCCTTGAGTACATGTACAAACTAGTACATACTCATTCAAAATCAAAAATAACTTAGCACAAACTATTCAAGTTTCTCCACAATGTCAGGCATGTTCTAAATCAAGAGAGATATAACAATTCATGTAATCCTCTAAAAAGAAAAACTAGACACAAAATAAAATATTTTTGTCTTTTTGAAATTTTTCAATGTTTTTGGAATTTTTTTTTAAAAAAAAAAAATAAAAAAAACAACCTAAAAAACAAAACAACAAAAACAAAAACAAAACATGTCCACAAATAATTGAAAGAATTAAATCAGGGACAAGTTAGCAACACTCACCTTGGAGAATCTTTTCTCACCCATCTAGCACGAGTCTTTGGCTTTGTAGGTGAAAATCCATGTGAAGCAGAGTGTATTTGAGGGATTATACCAATCTTCTGAGAGAGACTGAAATCCTGCAAATTCCTTTCACAAACCAACAAGCTCAAATTTTTCAAAAGCATATGAAATAATTTATTTGAACCTATGGCAGGAGAAATATCATCACATATCCTAGATTGAAACACAGAATGCTTAAATTTCAATTTATGACAATTAGGACGAATGTGACCAGAGACACCACAAAAGTGGCAAACAGGAACAAATTTAGGAACATCAGTATTCCTAACAGCAAATCTAGTCTCAGATTTTGGTTTTTGCCTCAACAAAGAACAGTTTGGTCTAATATGACCAACAACACCACAACGGTGACAAGTAGGCACAAAAACAGATTTATTATGCTCTCTAACAGTAGGTTTAGACTTAGGTTTAGAAACTTCAGCGTCAACATCAGAACTTTTACCTTTGTCTATCCTAGCAAAATAAGCCTTCTCTTTATTATTCCTCTTAAAAGGAGGGATATAAACTTTCTCAGTTTTAGGCTTAAGAGAAACAAAAACACTTCTGTTATCATCAACAAGTTTGGTATTAGACAAATTTTCCAATTTAGCTTCAGCCTCAGCTAACTTTTGTTCCAAACTTTTCATCTTCTCATCNTATTTCATTTACAAACTCATTAGAAGAGTTATTCTCAGTATCACTCCAGGTAGCAACCAACCCTTTATCTTTTGACTTCTCGGTCTTTCTTCGTGAGGTAGTTTGGGCACTCTATCCTCATATGACACTCAAGGCATTGGATAAGGGTTTCTCATTCTTGCCTTTCTTGGAGGATTTAGATTTCTTAGGAGGTTTGCCCTTATCTTTTTCCTGAACTGAAGAAGCTTGATAATTTCATCAGTTATGAAGGTTAGATCCTCATCCTCATTTTCATCTTCACTTTCATCTTCGTCTTCAGAGTCCTCAATCTCTTCCTCTATACCCTTAAGAGCTAAGTTTTTACTCTTTCCACATTTTTCCATTAAACCTAATCCCATCTCATAGGTTTGAAGGTTCCATATAAACTTAATCAAAGGAATTTGATTAATGTCCTTTGCTTCTTCAATGACAGTGATCTTGGCATGGAATCTTTCAAGTAAGGACCTAAGGATTTTCCTAACAATTTTGGATTCTGCAATACATTTTCCAAGGTTGAAAGCAGAATTCATAATATCCATGAGTTTAGCATAGAACTCATCAAAGGTCTCATCCTCCTCCATCCTTATTTCTTCAAAACTACTAGTGAGTTGTTGAAACTTCACAGTTTTTACTGCCTTGTTACCTTCATAGGTGGTCTCAAGAATAGTCCGTGCTTTCTTGGCAATTTCCTTGGATGATATTTTCTTGAATTCCTCATTGGTCACCCACAAAACAAAGCATTCAAAGCCCTACTGTTGAAATTTACCACAATGATTGTTGCATCATCCCAATCCACCGGCGATTCCTTTGGCTTAATCTAGCCAACTTCAACGGCTTGCCATACTTGTTCACCTAGAGCCTGCAAAAACACTTTCATACGAACTTTCCAGTACGCATAATTAGTTTTATCAAATAAAGGAGGAATCAGAGGAGATTATCCACGATCCATGACAACAGGGGTCAAGGATCACACTCAGGAAATTAATCCAATCAGAGTGTACTCGCTCTGATACCACTTGTTGGGAAATTTAGACCCGGTTGATATAATTAACAAGTTTTAAACACAAGTTGTTAATTAGATTTATTATGAATAAAACTTGTTAAAACAAACAAATATTAATATCATTCAAAATCATGTGCAACGCGAAAAATAAATAAGACAAGATATGATGATCAGGAAAACCAATTAAATAAACTAGTTTCACAGTAAAAAACCTGGGGGAAACCTTTTCGAAAACAATCCACTATAATAAAAAGAAGTTTCAATCTAGTAAAAACTTTGTCCCTAGACTCTACAATTCCCGTAAATGAACTACAGCAAAACATTCTACGCTTCAAAACCTCTAACTCTTCAATATATGAACCCACCCTTTGATGCACGAATCCAGTACATACTAACCAATTGCCGGATCCCAGTACGGACTTAATCACCAACTAGAAGAAGATTGTTGGCTGAAAAGTTCTTCACTTCATCAACAACTTGGTTACAAAACCCTAAGGCCAAAGACCAGTGTGCTTCTTTCAGAGAAAATAAGGATCAGTCACCTTTTGCATATGTTCTCTTATATTCTCTTATGTGAGACCTTAAAATAAGCCTTATATAGGTCTAGGGTTGTGAGAAAAGAAATCTACACAAATACATAAGCTGGCCCAAAAATCAGATCTGAAAATTCTGATTTCGTAACCTCGAAGATAGGAGGTGTCGAGCAGGTGTCGAGAAGGTGTTGAGCTTTAAACTTTGACAATCAGCTATAGGAGGTGTGAGAAGGTGTCAAGGGACAGAAGCTTTCTCGATGATCGACTCACTGTCGAGAAGTATAAGATTGCGATAAGAATCAACTGAAGAACTGATAAATAGCCTAGTGTGAGAGGTGTCGAGCAGCTATCAGCTTTAATGAAGCACTTTTCAAACTTGAATCTTGACGACTTGATGGTTTCAACATTTATTTTGAAACACAGTTTCTTAAGTATTAAACACATCCTAGATCTACCAAATACAAGTAAAGTGCTTTTGTCAAGGATTAGCCAACTAATAAAAGAATGGCACATGTTCTTAACAAGTGAACCACATATGTCCTAACAGTGTTTTCCATGGGAAAATAATAGAAAGGCTAAAAAAAGGAGGGAGAGTTGCGTTGAATGAGAGAGACTTTGAAGGAGACGGTTAGAGGTTTCAGTTCAGCTTTCGAAAGAGAGAGGGTTTGAAGGAGAAGAGAGATTTTTTTTTTTTTTTTTTTTTTTAAATTTAGGAAAATTTGAAAGCATAAATTACTAGCAGGCAAGTTATCATGAAGTTAAAAAAAAGTTTTTAAAAAAAAAAATTAGAGATTTTAGTTTTATAGTATGCTAGTCGCTAATCCGTACAATGCATGGATTCATCTCTACTTTGAGTAGTTTTTGTTATAGAACATGTGAGTTCCAACTAATAAAGCATGTTCTCAGCGTTCATAAAGCTACTAATAAGAAATATTAGATACAAACCTCTGCACCGAAATAGCCATTGTTGCTAATTCTACATACAATATCGGAAATGTAGTACGATTCTAGCTAATACGAAGTTGGCTAATGAAAGTCGATAGTAAATTTAGTGCGAAGCGCGGGGGTGTCTTAAAGAGCATAAATCCATTATTAATTACTAATAGTTTAAAAACTAAAAAATAAAAATCTTTCTTATATAAAAGTCATGGTCAAATATTTCACATTGTATGATATAATCTCATTAAAGTAGTCTCAGGCATTAACTGATATTTCTAATTTGTTGCGGCTTAAATTAATAGTAAAATCTAATATTTTCTTTTTGATTTTGCATAGTAAATATATATGAGTAATGCTATAGCCACAAACTATTTTACAATATTTTTACAAAATGTTGACGTGTTCAATCTCTTATTGGTTTTCATCTAGGCCTATCATTAATATCACTTTTTCATTTACCAATAATTTTTCACCACATCAGCAAATTGTAAAAAATTTTGTAAAATAATTTGTATCTCTAGCATTATTCAAATATATATATATATATATATGGGTAAATTGAAAATTGCATTCTTAAAGTTTTGAGCTAATTGGATTTTACACCTTGAAGTTTCAGAAGTCAGATTTTACCCCTTGAAGTTAGGAGTATTTGGATTTTACACCATAACATTTCAGAATTTGGATTTTACCCCCTAAAGTTTGTGAGTGTCTGGATTTTACACTCCAAAATTATAAATCTTTAGGGTGTAAAATTTAAACACCCTCAAACTTTAGAAGGTAAAATCCATAACACCCCTAAAATATAGGAGCTAAAATCAAAATTTTGAAATGTCGGGGTGTAAAATCCAAACAACCCCAAACATCAAGGAGTAAAATCCAAATTTTGAAATTTCAAGGTGTAAATTCAATCACCCACAAACTTTAGGGGTGTAATTTAAAGGTTGGCGTGGAAAAATGTGAAAGCTCCAAATTCTACCTGGCAAGATTTAAGAAACTCAAAGAAAAGTCAAATATTGGTCAAAGACTTCAATTCTATAGTCTATATAGACTAGTTGCTAACATGTGCAAACCCACTGTGTATGAAGATTTAAACCATTCTTTGTTTCTTTCTCTTTGATTGTACATTAAGATTTCAGTCTTATAAATTTTTATTCTTGATATGAAACATTAAAGTACTAAATGTAAAATATTAATCAATCTTAAATTAAAATTAAAATTAGGATTCCAATTCTTAACATCTCTAATTATCCAATAAATGGATGAAAGACAAATTTAAAGAACAACTCAATCAATATTTCTAATAAATTGGAAGACAACTTTAAAGTATTTGTTGTATCTTCTAAAACTTTGTAGAATCACCATCTTATTCACTTGATAAGTTGCTATCACATTCAAGTATCATTGATATAAGCCTGTCAATAAAACACATTGAGAAATGAATTACAACATGTAGAAGTTAAAAATCAAATTTGTGATTTTGCCACATTAAAAAAAAAAAAAAAAAAAATCACTTTTGTCATTTGATCAAACTGAATTGCTTTGTAAGTTTCTATGACAAAGTCAAAAACTTTCTTTTAACAGGGTAGAATTTGGATCTATACTAATCTCCAAATAAAAAACTATTTATAATATAGGGTTTCTAATTCTAATTCCTAAAAAAATTTGGAGTTGGAATATAATGGGCTGGGTTGGGCATGACTTGAAAACATGAGAAATAATTTGTTTGGGTCGATGGCTTGTTGATTTCAATTTCTGGGTTGGGCTACATTGACTTGGGGCTATATGGGTTGGTGTGTGTTAGGTGAAGTGGTTTGGACCCTGTAATTTTTCGGATTGGGCCATTTATTGAGCTGGGTTCAGATTGGGCTAAGGCCTTTGGAAAACTGGCTTGGGATTCTTCATGAAGTGGGCTTAATTGAACCAGGTTGATTCTTCAGTGGATTGGATTGATCCACCCAACAAATAAATCAGCAACAGATGATCTATTCCACCCAATCTCACTCTCTCTTTAAATCCAAGTCCTCCATCTCCAAACTCCAAGAGCTCAGCTTCTCACCAACTTCACAGTGGAGATCCCTGAGATCAGCCCTTCCTTATTCATGAACAACCGTAGAGGGTGACCCTCTTTGGCAAAAAAGAATTCATGCCTGTCCCAAAGTTTGAGAATTGCAATGATGGAGGGCAAAGCCCACTCGGTCTTCCCTCCATGGGCATCAGCCAAATACAACATATTAATCCTGACTTCGAAGATCAACACCGAATCCAAGAGTTTGAAGGAAATAATCAGATATGATTTTTGGGTTTGAAGGAAACTAAAACCATTCCTAAACTTATTCAAACTACATACAAAAATATTACATCATACCATCCATATTCCATCATAAATTAACCCTCCAATTAGGGCTGTCCAGACCCGATCGGCAACCGACAACCCGGCCAAACCACCCGATTTCGGCCCGAACCGAAGGTCCAGTCGGTCGGCGGCGGGATTCCGTTCTTGAAAACCGACACCAGTGGGTCGAGTGACGGGTTTGCATCTCCAAAACCCGAGCAACCCGAACCCGACCAGAGCTACAAAAAAATCCAACCAAATCTGGAAAAACAAGCTAGATCCGGCGAGATCTCAACTAGATCTAGCGAGATCTTGACCAGATCCGGCTAGATCTGGTGGGATTTAGCCATATTCGGCCAAATTCCAACAATTTCTAGCCAAAAAAAATGCAGATTTCATAAAAAAATTCAGTTCCCGTTGAAAATTTTCCAATTTTCGGCAAACTTTTTCCAGTTTCTGGTGAAATTTTCTAGTTTCCGGCATAAATCTCAGATTTCTGTGACTCTTTTTTTTTTTTTTTTTTTTTTTTATAGATTTTGATGCCTTTTTTTATTTCCGGCAACCGACCGACCCGACTAACGTTATGTATCACCCGAAATCGAATCGACCAATTTTTCCAACGGTCGGTTTTGGGTTCCTCCGCCCCTCCACCTAACGCCGGCGAGTCGAGTCCGGGTTAGGGCCAAAATCGACCCAACCCGACCCGTGGACAACCCTGCCTCCAATATTCCATCAAGATTTTTCCAAAATGCATATTATTCATATGTTTATTGTCAAGTTTTGGGAATGCGAGCTGTTAGATAGGAGCTTGTTACTATTTGTGGTACTTGCAGATTTTTACACATCATAAAACAAAATTAATTAGCACGTAACAGTAAATAAATTATGTCATAGAGTTGCGAGGTATGCTAATCTTTTAGCTCTCCTATCATAGATGTTAAATACGATCACATGCTTTAAAAAATTACAATAAGCTATACAACTATAGAAAAATAGTACCAAAAGAAGCAATAAAGTGGGACAAATTCCTTTGTAATTTAAGAAAGATGCTATCCATTCCCTTGGGTAGCTTCATCTCCTCCCCACTTGAAAGTTGAAAGTCCAAGATCAATATAAAACAACTGAAATAAAAACAGACTACCATGCCCACCATCAAATTATAACTAGTGAATAATCCTGTGCATATGCACGGGTACAATTATAAAAAATCGCAATTATATGGTTCAAATTATACATATATTTTTTAGAAGAGGTTAAAATTAATGAATTATATATCTTATTATCTTACATTTCTAAAATATGTAATGGTTTCTCATATTATATATATATATATATATATATATGTATATATGTGATTTAGAATTCAATTGGTTTTTAGAATTTTCGATTTTTGCACCTAATAATTTACTTGCCACAAAAATTAAAAACTTAGTTGGACATTTAGCGGAAAATTGGACTCCAACTGAAATCAAATTTAGAATCTAATTGGATTAGGACTCTTCGATTTTTACATTTAATAATTCACTTGGCTCAAAATTAAAAATAAAATGGAACACGTGACACAAAATTGAGAATTCAATTAAATTCTAATTGGGTTTTCTCTAAGCTTTAGCTAATCTATATATATATATATATATATATATATAGGTAAAGCAGAGAGAAAATCCAATTAAATTTCAAACTGAAATTCAATTAGTGTTTAATTTTGCGTCATGTGTCTCATTTAATCTAAATTTTAGAATTTTGTGCCAAGAAAGTTAATTCAGTGTAAAAATTGAATTTCAATTAGAGTTTAATTTTGTGTCATGTGTCTTATCTAATCTAAAATTTTAAATTTTTGTGCCAAATTAGTTAATTTAGTGTAGAAAACGAGGAATCCAATATAATAAACCATAAAAAAACATAATCATATAACTAAAAAAAATTCAAATTTATAAGTCATCTATATATATATATATATATTAATAGGTAAAACTTAGAGAAAGTTGAATTAGAATATGAAATTATAATCCAATTTTGCACGTGTTTAAATTTATGTGGGGATTACACCATAATTATCCACTTAAGCATGTGTCATGTGTCTACTTAAGTTTTTTAATCTTTGTGTCAAGTGAGTTAATAAGTGCAATATACTAGGAATCTAATATAATATTAATGTACTATAAATTAAAAAAAAAAAATACATATAAAATGTAAATTGTCCATGTTTCCTTTCAACGATGAAGGGAAGGCCGTGGTGGCATTGTCAAATTCTAGTAAGTCATCAGAGGATGAGGAGGAGAGTAACAATGATGAGGGAAAGGCCAAGGTGGCATTGTTAAGTGCAAATAAGGCACCTGAAGAGAGTAGCAATGATGAGCTCCCAGTAGATGAAAGCTAGAAGCATCACAAATTCTGGTGTCAGATGTGTGAGGTCGGGACTACCAGTGAAACTTTGATGACAAAACATCGCCGTGGGAATGAACACATGAACTTGCTGCAAAAAAAAAGAGGAGCTCTCATTGTCATATCCATGATGCCAGAGGATGTCCAAGAAGTTGAAAAAACAGCTGCCAAAAACTAATTCAAATAGAGAATATACTAAAAATACAGAAGTGGGAGATGAGCACAGATTGCAGAAGATTCTATTACTTTTAGTTAGCCTTTTTTTTTGGTTTTAATGAAAATATAACTTGCACTACATGAGGTTTTCTTTATATTTCACATTTTTCCTTGGTTGTTATAACAAAAATATTATTGCAATAACTTGATAACTATTATTTTGCAATCTATTATAATGACAAATACGAAGAAATAAACAATTACAAAGAAAATATCATTGCAATAATTTGTCTAGAAATTTTTTTCAATTATTTGCAATAAATAGTAATAAGAGTTGTGATGTAATAGTCTATTCTCATCATTTTACAATTAGCACGTAACTCCATGCAAATGCATGGATGCATTTAAAATTAAACAAAATTTTTATTATAAAAATATTAATTAATCAAATTAAAATTTTTAAAGCATGTAACACATGCATTCATGCATACATATCGATACATTTAAAACTAAATACAATTTTTATCATAAAATATAGATAATTAGTCAAATTATTTTTTTAAAGTAAACGTAATTAGTCACATATTAAAATTCTTACCTAAATTTAATACTACTTATGATAATTTTTTTTTTCTAATTTTTAATAAAATAGAACATGTGGTGATTTTTGTTATGTGGTAATTTTTACTTTATTTATTTTTTGAGAAACATGTGGTGGTTTTTATTGAGTATATGTGATTGTTTTTTTTTTTTTTTAATTTTATAATTCATTAATAATAGATTCTTAGTATTTTGCACTCATTAACTCACTTGAGACAAAAATTAAAAAACTTAAGTAGAAACATAACACAAACTTAAGTGGATAATTATGGTGTAGTTCCCACATAAATTTAGACACATGGTGCAACATTGAATTATAATTTCAAATTATAATTTAATTTTCTCTAAGCTTTACCTATTAATATATATAGATAACTTATAAATTTGATTTTTTTTTTAGTTATATGATATGTTTTTTATGATTTATTATACTGGACTCTTCGTTTTCTACACTAAATTAACTAATTTGGCACAAAAATGTAAAAATTTAAAATAAATGGGACACGTGGCGCAAAATTAAACTCTAATTGAAATTTAATTTTTACACTAAATTAATTCACTTGGCACAAAATTCTAAAATTTAAACTAGATGAGACACATGAGGCAAAATTAGACTTTAATTGAATTTCAATTTGAAATTTAATTGGACTTCTTTCTTCTTTACCTATTATTATATATATAGATTATTTTTGTCAAATAGATTGTAATTAGGCATTATTTTGCAGTCTCATGACAATTGGCTATTGTTTCATGGCTCTTATTGCAATAAACTAGAGAAGGAGGAGGAGGAGAGTAACAATGAAAGGAAGGCCAATTTGGCATTGTTAAGTCCAAGCAAGACACCAGATGAGAGTGACAATGATGAAGGGAAGGCCAAGGTGGCATTGTTAAATGCAAATATGGCACTTGAAGAGAGTAGCAATGATGAGCTCCCGGTAGATGAAAGCCAGAAGCATCACAAATTCTGAAGTTAGATGTGTGAGGTCGGGACTACTTGTAAAGCTTTGATGACAAAACATCGCCATGGGAATGAACACATGAACTTGCTGCGAAAAAAAGAGGGGCTCTCATTGTCATATCCATGATGCGAGAGGATGTCCAAGGAGTTGAAAAAACAGCTGCCAAAAACTGATTCAAATAGAGAATATACTAAAAATACAGAAGTGGGAGATGAGCACAGATTGCAGAAGATTCTATTTCTTTTAGTTAGCCATTTTTTTGGTTTTAATGAAAATGTAACCTGCACTGCATGAGGTTTTCTTTATTTTTCACATTTTTCCTTGGTTGTTGGAAGGTGGGTTAGTGTTGGTTTGGGGGAATAGAAACCTACTTATTGTGAATCAATTGTTGATTTACAGCTCTGATGGAACTTTTTTTTATTTAAATTCGTGGGCCAACGGATGTTGGGATTAAATCTAAAAGAGGCTTGGACTTAAGCCTAATGTAGATTATTGATTTGGGCTAGCTGAAGACCTAATGGGTAGGTTGGGCTAGGCTAATCAGACGTAGGCTTGAGCTAGAAGATTAAACCAACGGTTGGGCCTAATTGTTCTCAAAAAATAAAAATGATTGGGCCTAAGGGATTCTAGGCTAGCCTGATCAGACGTAGGCTTGAACTAGAAGATTGAACCAACGGTTGTGCCTAATTGTTATCAAAAAATAAAAATGATTAGGCCTAACGGATTCTGGGCTAGTATAAAATGATTTGGGCTAGTAGGTTTTGGTACGGCCCAAGGCTGATGGAGACATGGGCTGGACCTCATAAATGGGTTGGGCTAGAGCCTACCCAACTCTCTTATTTCCTCTCTAACCTAACCGGCCTCTAGAACATTCTAACCCTCTCTCTCTCTCTCTCTCTCTCTCTTCAAGATCCCTCATTGAACCTCCATGGCCGAAGCTCAAAGAGCTCATCACCACCGCTCGATCTCTCTTTTAGTGAAAACTCTCTCTCTAAACCAATCAATCTCTCCAATCGAGAACCAAGCAAAACCTCCAAACTCCATCGTGTCAAACACCGGCCACCACCACTCAACGCCTTACTCTTTCTCTCTCTCAGTCTAAACCTGAGCCAAACACTTCTCTCTGTCCGATTTCCCCAAACCCTAACTCTCAAACTCTCTCTCTCCCAATCTAGCTACTAGGAGAGCAATGGTGCGTGGATGATGTTTCGGTGGTGTGGAGGCCAAGGAGATCACAGATCGACCGTTAACAATGGTTGTGGTGGGCTAATTTTTTCCAAACACACACTTATTGTGAATCAATTGTTGATTTACAGCTATGATGGACCCTTTTTATATTTAAATTCGTGGGCCAATGGATATTGGGCTTAAATCTAAAAGAGACTTGGACCTAGGCCTAATGTAGATTATTAATTTAGGCTAGGTGAAGACCTGATGGGCTAGTTGGGCTAGGCTGATCAGACGCAGGCTTGAACTAGAAGATTGAACCAACGGTTGGGCCTAATTGTTATCAAAAAATAAAAACGATTGGGCCTAAGGGATTCTGTGCTAGCACAAAATGATTTGGGCTAGTAGGTTTTGGTACGGGCCCAAGGCTGACTGAGACATGGGCTGGACCTCATAAATGGGTCGGGGTAGTTTAAATTCTTGTTAGTATAAGCATATTTCGGGATAATTCCCAAACAAATTAGTCATAATCCTCCCAAAGATATGTATATATATATATATATATATATATATATAAAAGGGTTGGGTTTAATCCTCCCAAAGATATGTATATATATATATATATATATATATATATAAAAGGGTTGGGTTGAAATTGAGATTGTAGATAATAATTTTCAAGATTTTCCTTCCTAAAATGTATACAAAAATCTTCAAATTCCTTGATAGTTTCTTTAGTTTTGGATGTAATCTAGTTTCATAGTTATCAGCGATTTTGCAATTTTTAACTCCCTAAATGTTAAGATTCTTTTAAATGATTAAATCTAATAAATATGGGAGAAAAATGCTAATATTAATTAGATAAGTTTAGTTGAAAAACAATAAATACGAGTCTTTTTCCTTCCGATAAAAGGAAAAGTATCCTGCCTTTTTCTTTTTTTGGTGGGGGGATAAATTTTCGTTCTTTCCCTCTCCCCTCCACTATTATTCTATCAATTATATATAAACTACAATAAAATAAAGTGTTGATTAATTGAATTCTTTATATTTTATAGACGCATAGTAACATGATCAACTAAACTTTTGTCTTTGATGACCATTGGATTGTGAGAGTTTCATCATATTTCTCCATCAAATATATAAATAGGAGGGCAATAGATGGAATCATGGAATCCAGTCAGTGTGCATGAGAGAGTGGAGATTTGCTAAGTTTGGTTAAAATGAATGCTCATTATCATTCTGTGAGGGTCACAAAAACCAAAAGTGAGTCAAATTCTAACTTTTTAGCTTTTAGGAACATACCCACCATCCACCGGTTAGATTTTAAGTTATTATTTCCATAATTCCCTTCGGCAAGTAAAACTTTGAATTTCATGTTATTACTTATTAGGGCTTAACTTATTATTTCCATGATTCCCTCCAGCAAGTAAAACTTTGAATTTCATGTTATTACTTATTACTTATTAGGGCTTACTTTAAAAGGAAAGTCTAGTCGTACCACTAGCTTGCACAGTTGCTTAAGAAAATGTGTTGTGTGTAATATAAATCGATCCACACTCCCTTAAAAGTTACCATGATTTTTTAGTGGAGTTTGTGTTAGAACCTCTCTCCCTCTCTCCCTCTTCATTGTGTATATGCTCTAAAAAATACTTTTGCATTTTGGAGAGACTGTTGGAGCTAGTTTTTGTGAGCTTGCTCTCCATTTGGAGAGTGAAATGTGTTTAAAGAGCTTGCTAGATATGCTCCCAGGGTTTAGGTTGGTGGGTTGAATGCACACTTTTATATAAGAGGAGATATAATACACCTTGTGCACCGAATAACTTAATGTCTCTTGTTCTCGTCTTGCAAGTTTACACTTTACACTCCTATAATACGATGATTCTTGTGCTAGATATTGAATCCCATTGTTAGGTAAATGTGGAGCTTTGGCAAAAACTTTAGAGGAAATTTTTTTTCTTTGGTAAAATGGGATTTATTGAAGGGAAGCCCCAAGAGTAATCCGCAAAAGAAAAAACAGACTATTTGGCGTTTGAATGTTCCTGGTAAAGTCAAAATTCTGGCTTGTTGAGTGTGTAGAAATTCTTTACCTTCAGAGACAAACTTTGTTCGAAGCCAAGTTATCACCAATGACAAGCGTGATATTTGCCAAACTCACCAGGAGGATGTCACCCATGCTCTCTATCTATGTCCAAAACTCAAGAACTGTGGCACCTAGTCCCACCCTGGAACCACAAGAACGGCTTGCACAGAATTCTGAAGTTATCAATGTAAACCCGCAGCAGAATCCATGTGCCCAACTATTAATGTTAAACGTTGAAACTTGAAATGCAGTTGACAAATTTCCCTTTCCTAGAATTAGTAAAAGTATCTAGCATTTTTTTCCAATGCAGTTCAGCAACATCGTGACCATTAACGTATTGAATAAAGGTTTCATGTGGAAGCAAATCCTTGGCAGTGGTTTTTGGCATTTCTCAGGTGGAAGATTATTGACTTTAGATATCTGTTTTGTTGATGAATTCTAGTTGTAGATTTCTTGATTATTTTTTTCCCTTGTTCTCCAAGATATTATGGGACTCCTAGTGCTTAGTTTTACTGCTAAGCTGTGTATACGTGCATCTGTGCATATCCTCATGTTTTGAACTATTTGAGTTTGATTCTTGGATAGTATTTCTGGCTAACACTTGCTTATCTTCTCATATCAGCATCCTCAAAAAGCACTATTTCTTGGTTGCACGTCATCATTAGTTGATGAAGCAAGAAATAATGCACCTCCTCAACCATGAAGGTGTTGTTGCTCAATTGATCAAGCAAACATGAACAAGAAAAATGTTACCTATAAAATTATTAGATGACATTGTTAGGTGTACATCTAAATTAACTTTCAAGTCATGTAGGAACTAAAACTTTTATATGGGAATACAAGGGATATATATTAGTTATATTGTTTCTACTGGAGTGTGGTGATTTTGGGGTTGAAGGCAGCATTAAAATAGAGGCCTGTAACTCGAAGAATTTAGGCTTATTTTCACTCTACACAAACAAATTTTCTTAAAGAAAAATAAGACAAGGTTTTATGCTTCGCAATAATTATAGTGTTAAGTTTTATGTATTAAAAAATAAAACCTTACAAAATACAATAATTGTATGCAATAGCAATTATTAGACTGCGTAGGATTTGATGGTGTAGTTAGATAATAATGCCAAGAATCACCCAGTGATAAAGAAAGCAGGCCATTATCCATCTCAGTGAGAATGGACTCGTCCTCGAAGCGCTGTCTCTAGACATGGCAAAATGGGCGGGTCGGGTCAGGTTCGGGTCAGGTCAATCGGGTTGCGCGTCAAACGGGTCATGGGTCAAAAACGGGTCATTTTAAACGGGTTAAAATCGGGTTGCGGGTCGGGTCGGGTTGATCCGTATTTTTCACATGAATTTTTTATTATTTAATTTTTATAAAGAAAACAATATATATTTGTCATTTAGAAAGTTATGCAACAAATTACTTGATGTAAAATGCATTATTTTGAATTCACCACTTATATCAAGAATGAACTCAGTTAAACTTATTAATACTTATTCAATAATTTAAAAATTATACAAATCCTAACATTACTATCTAAAACAAAATAACACAAAGATAAGTAAAACAAATACACAAGTTTTATTTCTACATAATATCAACATTCCAAAATATAAAACAAAATTGCAAATAACTTATTGGATAACTCATTTGATAAAGAATAAAAACATATAAGAAATTTACAATCTTAAAAATTAATTTTATAATCTATTATCAGTTGTGGTTGACACTCTATTTCAATTTGAGATATACTTTAAAATTTGATTGCTTACTTATTTATACATGATTTCTTTTATGAATATCATATTATTGTTAAGCAACACACACTTTAGGAAATATCATAATTTATTTTGAAAAACTGTTTATTTTGGACATAAATTATTAAAAAAATAGGTCTAAGTATTCATAATTTATGCTAATTTGATACTTTAGCTTCACTATTTTCACACTTGTGAATGTTTCTCACATGTTTACAATTTTAAATCTGTGTTTTTAACTCTACTGTAACCCGATTATCTTGGCATATACTTTGTTATTTGATATCTAAAAATATTTACTCATTACAGAATGTTCAATCATTTATCTTTCAATTAATTTGCATACAGTTATGTAAATGTATCAATTGTTTCCTTAAAGTTTACAATAAACAATTAAACCAATATTGTTTTAGTTTTACTATTTTTTTACCAAAAAAAAAAAGTTTTAAAAAAATGGTTCGGGTTCGGGTCAAATCGGGTTGACCCGCAAAAAAACACGGGTCGGGTCACGGGTCAACCCGTTTTTGCTTCGGGTAAAAAAAATCCGGTTCGGGTCGGGTATTTTTCGGGTCGGGTCAGAATTTTCTGACCCGTTTTGCCATGTCTAATCAAAATGATCATATTCAAATTCATTTAAGCTAGGCTTAAAAAAAATTTAGGTCTAGGGGTTCAAAATTTATTTTAGGATGATCAAATTAAAAAAAAATTATATACAACTTTTTTTTTTGGGCCCAACTCAGGGGGTCTAGTTGAACCCCCTGGGCTGCACCTAGAGCCACCCATGGATATATGCTTGTTTGACCTAAATCTGAATAATTAATCTAAGTAATCACTTGATTAATATATTAGGTTTAACTATTTGGTTTAAGGGGTCTAAACGAACAAACAATCTGATTACTTTCTGTACTTGATCTTGTGTCTCTTTGTGGTAGTCTCTCATAAATAGCCATGCATGTGTTGTAATTGTGGAGGCAACAACAGATGAATTGGGCACCATCCATTTTGTTGTCAATATCTTATACATTTGAAGTTGATTCTAGAATCAGACCAACAAATTCGCAAAGGCCTGAAACTTGACCCAAGAAAAGACAAGTCTTTGCTGATAGTTTCATTGGCAACACCAGTGATCTTTCTGTGAGTTCCCCATATTGAGAACCATCGGATACAATGTTAATGAATCCAATTAACGTCCCACCTTGCTCTGACGTGAACATCATGGTGGGACTATGTGTGTTATCAAAAGAGAACGGCAATTTGTAGTCAGGAAAAGTTATAGTTAATTTGTCCAATCTAATGAGTCTTTACATTCTAAATGTTTGTCAAATAGACCATATGGAGGAATGAATGAATGATTGATTGATCCCTATCAATATCAAACTTAAAGATTACCTAGGCATATTAGCTGAAATTCCTAAATATTTTAATATATAGAGCTTTCCTTTAAATGGATTTTGATTTGAAGAAAAGTTATTTCAATTTATATTATAATTATATAACAACTTAAAGCAAATGATATATACTTTTAATCTTATAACATATTTCATAATTATGTAACTTATTTAGATCATTTAATGAGTCGTGTGATTAGTGTGTGTGTGTATATATATATATATATACTACAAGGGGTAAGTTATAGCTTAATTAAAAGAAAACTAAGGTTAACTGAAGCCATATAATTACATTGAAAGCAGGAAAATAGAAAATTCATTTGGTTACAAGATTGGATATTCCTAACTATGAGAATTTATCGGAAGGAGATATGTTGAACCAAGCCTCTCTCTGAATGGAACTTAAGCTTCTTTATATAAACTAGAGGGAGATTAGGATTCTCTGGAAAGAGTTCTGAAGATTCCTGAAATTCTGGGGGGGAGGGGGGAGGAGGTAATTTGCTTTTTCCTTGGGTGAAAACATTTTCCACCAAAAGCATATGAGACCCACGAAAGTGCAATGAAGTTGCGCAACTGTTCATTTTTGTCTTTTTGCGTCTGCCGGTACTGTTCATGAATAGTAACTTGTCTGCTAGTACTATTCATGAATAGTGATCAAATTTGGAGCTGTTTGGAACTATTTTGAATAGTGACTGGTACGACCAGAATGTTCGAGGGACTGTCCAAATTAAGGCCTTCGTAGGGATCTTCAGAATCTTGGAAGGGGTCAAATGGATAGTGACTGGTAGATGCTTCAGAAGAGGCAGGAGAAACCTTTTCTTCTTCTTCTAATTGAGAAGCCTAGAGGAGCAGCTGATTGGCAAGATCTTTTAATTCTCTGCTAGATTTTCCAGCGACTGAGACGGATTCTAGGCTAGACTAAGACATTGTCTTCTGGGTAATGGCTCTGTGGACTGGAGGAGGGAAATCCTTATTCAATTGATTGATGATTGGATCAATTTTGAGGCCATCCCACCATTTTACTGAGAATTCTCTGTATAACAGATTATTGCTTATTGCATAGGACCACATACTGATTCAATAGATCTTATACCTGATGGTCATATGCAAAATTGCTGGAAACTGGGAATTGTGATGGTTGACTTGTAATCTTAAGCAGATTAACCAGTCATTATCTTCTAAAGAATCATCCAACATCTCTAGTAGTCTAGACATCGGGATAGGATGTAAAGATAGTTGTTGCAAAAATAAGTCTGTCAACGTCCTTAGCCAACAAGAAGAGCTCTTGCTCACTTTGATAGAAAAGGTAGAAGACCCAATTGTTAAGGCCCAATATCTTAGCCAGTTTTAGAAAACTTATATATATATATATATATAACTATCTAAATCATCATGTAATGAGTTGGAGGAATCTCTTTGAACTAGGTTTAAACATGTTAGGGAAATTAAGGTTTAAGATATGTCTAAAGACTCTAAACTAATTGTAACCCTCTACACTTGTAAAGCAAGCAAACTAACCTTAGGTTAGTCTAGGGTTAATCTATGATTATCGAGTATATAAAGTATAAACCCTACATGGGATTAATTTTAACCAAACTAACAAATATGCACCATCAAGGGTTTTCCACTATGAACTTAAATAGGCCATAAAGCCAAACCACACTAAAATCTTGTTTCCACTCTCTATTTATTTTTCTCTTTTACAAATACTAAATTACTCAACAACTTTGACAATACATATTTCTATAATTATTTATTTAAATATTTACATGAGTGGATTCCACTTAGCTCAATTAGTCAAGTTTCTTGTAATCAAGTAAGAGATTTGGGGTTTGAATCCCCGTATATATAAAAAACCAATTGGTGTATTAACCTGATGATAAAAAACAATTATCTTAGAGCAGATGTCATAAATTGAAATTTCATCTTATTTACATGGGAGAAATAATATGGAAAATGCTAGATTATTATTTACTCGAAGAAGCCAAAATTCAATCTATCTCCATTAAACTGGTTGAAAATGAGTCAACCATAAGTGTCAAGTGATAAACAATATATGGTCCTAGTTATCCCTTTCTATTTTTTAGTTAAATTTCAGTTCAATGAAATTGCATGCAAACAAAGTAGGTTTGTGCAATGTATCCAAAATGTACCACTGATGAATTCAAACTGTATCGGACAAAAAGGTTGGACCGCTAACTAACTAGCTACAGACAAGCTTGGGTTCTCAGGAGCTAGGTTCATAGGGGCTTACCTAGATGGAAGTATGGAACTAACCATTGAAAAGAGGTTTCTCAACCATGTGCTTACTGGAAGCCATTGTATAAAAATAGGACACGAGTTTGGGTCGCTGGGGTTTGGTGGTCACAAATCACAATATACTCTAATGTCTTTTCTAAATTTGAAGAGAAATTAGAACAATGTTTGACCAACAAATTAGAACAATGGCTTCATAATTCAATAAGTCTAATAACACAACAAATTTTTTCACATCTATTGACTTAGCAAGCTATAATCAACTTACAATAAAAGTAATGTCAATAGTAATCTCATGTGAAAGTTTCAAAACCGGCCACTTAACAATTTATTTAAAATTTGTTATGTATGAGTATTAAGTATTGTTGAGAAGTTAAAAATGACATAATTGAAAGAGGGAAAAAAATATTAGATTATGTATCATTTTGGTGGATTATGAAGAATTACTTAAAAGTTAAGTAAAACGTATTAAACAGAAAAAGAAGGCGGCCACAAGATTATCATTTAAGGATGACATTTCAAACCATTTTCAAATCCAAATCACATGCTGCTCTCATGGCTAGGACCCCTCCCTATTTAAACCTCTCCATCCCTGTTTCCCCCTCTACGCATTACTTCAAACAAATTACACGTTTATTCTCTTCTCCACTCCTCTTTGTCTCATCTATCTTTGTCCACAACACATCAAATTCTAGTTCCTTAATTTGGTTAAAAACACTCGCCCTCCTCTTACCTTTCATAACCTGTCTCTCACATACAGACTCCAATAATGCCTAACACTTGTATCAATAATATACCATCAGTGGTTCAAACTTTTGGCCATGATGACTTTTTTGCTCGCCGCTGCATATTGGTGAACGGCCCTGTCATAGTTGGGGCTGGTCCATCTGGTTTAGCAGTTGGTGCTGGCCTCAAAAAGCAAGATGTGCCATTCATTATCCTTGAAAGAGCTAATTGCATCGCTTCTCTTTGGCAAAACCACACCTATGATCGGCTTAAGCTTCACCTCCCCAAACAATTTTGTCAACTACCCCACTTTGCATTTCCAGATGACTTTCCAGAATACCCAACCAAACACCAGTTTATCACTTACCTAGAATCCTATGCTAAGCACTTTGACATAAGCCCACATTTCAATGAAACAGTGCAGTCTGCTAAGTATGATGAAACTTCTGGTTTGTGGAGGGTCAAAACCATTAGAGAAACCAGTTCAAATTCAAACCTAATTGGTGATGATCAAGTTGAGTACATTTGCCGGTGGCTTGTGGTGGCCACTGGTGAGAATGCAGAGAAAGTGGTGCCAGAGTTTGAAGGCTTCGAAGAGTTTGGTGGCCATGTCATTCATGTTTGTGACTACAAATCCGGCAAGAGATATTGCGGGAAGCGTGTGCTAGTTGTTGGTTGTGGTAATTCAGGCATGGAAGTCTCCCTCGATCTTTGCAGCCACGAGGCAGAACCATCAATGGTTGTTCGAAACTCTGTAAGTAAAACCATCTCTCACTCTGTGTTTCACTGTAATATACCAACAGAGTATAAAGTGGAACAGTAAAATAGAGGATTTGTATTCATATATTCTACGACCACTTTTAGCTTTTCCATGTTCAAATAATAATTGGGTTAATCTTATTTTGGTTCACAGGTTCATGTCTTGCCAAGGGAAGTGATGGGAAAATCAACTTTTGAGTTAGCAGTTTTGTTAATGAAATGGCTGCCACTTTGGCTTGTCGATAAGATACTGCTGATTCTAGCTTGGTTGATTCTTGGAAATGTTGAAAAGTATGGTCTGAGAAGGCCATCCATAGGTCCTTTACAACTCAAAAATAGTGCAGGAAAGACTCCTGTGCTGGACATTGGTGCATTACAAAAAATTAGATCTGGTGAGATCAAAGTGGTCCCTGGAGTCAAAAGGTTCTTCTCTGGCAGAGTTGAACTTGTTAATGGAGATGATATTGAGATTGATTCTGTTATTCTGGCAACTGGGTATCGCAGCAATGTTCCTTCATGGCTAAAGGTGAGAAAATTTTCATGAAGAGAAAATTTTCATGAAATATATAGTTCCCATGTTTTATCTCTTTGAACTGAGGTTCTCTGGCTTGGATCCATAATATATATACTCCTATATGACAGTTATGGAAGTTGGGCTTTTTTTTTTTTTTTTTTTTTAATTTCTTTTTTCAGTTGGATGGTTTATTAGCTGGCCCTTTTTTTGTTTTCTTTTACTACATTTCATATCCTTTTCCTCAAAAAATTGAAACTGCAGTCGTCTTGTTAGTAGTTTTAATCTGTTTGGAGATATCATTGTCTTATTTATGAGCAGAATATAATATAAGAAGGTTCTTCCGTTTTCCACTTGGAGTGGAAGTTCGCATACTGACATTATTACAACGATGGATCTAGTTGTGTTGTGTTGTGCTGTTCTCTCTCTTTTGGATATCAATGGTGTCAGAAACAATTAGAGTTGGTCGCTTTTTTTCCTATAAATTTTCACTAAGTTTAATTACAATATTTTTCATAGTTTTTATCTTAAATGTTGACATATATAGTTTATTATGAATTGGTATTTAATACAAAGCACGGTAAGCGAACTCAAATAAAAATAAAAGTAACATAATCATAACAAACTATGTTAACGGTTGTAGAAAAAAAGATATAAAAAATTCATACATTGATTTTTACCATGTCTTTATTGGAAACCTACTAAATTATTCTAATTTTTTTTTTTTTACCTATTTTAAATAATTCTTTCTTATTTGTGTCTTTATTTTGTTTTAATAGCTATCTGTACAAAAAATTATGCAAATAACATTGTCCTTTCTCATGGAATAATATATATTTTCTAGAGAACAAGCTTATTGGATTGATATTGTTTGTTTGGAATGTTTGTATTGTACAGGAAAATGACTTATTTTCCCAAGATGGGATTCCAAAAAATCCATTTCCTAATGGGTGGAAAGGGAAAGCTGGGCTCTATGCAGTTGGGTTCACATGGAAAGGCCTCTCTGGAGCATATTGGGATGCCATTCGTGTAGCACATGACATTAGCAAGAGCTGGAAAGAAGAAACAAAGCAGAGAGAGAAATCTATTGCCGCTCGCCATAGGAGATGCATTTCACATTTCTAAAGGATCTTGGACTTAAGCTTCTTTCACAAACTGATCTCAGTTTGACTTATCAATCTCGAAACCAAGGAAACAAAAATAGACACACAAAAAAAAAAAAAAATATATATATATATATATCATTCTTATTACAAACAAGTCCAAGATCCTTTAGAAATGTGAAATGCATCTCCTATGGCGAGCGGCAATAGATTTCTTTCTCTGCTTTGTTTTCCCCAAAATGTGAAAATAATTGGATTTTTTTTTCTTTCTTTTTTGTACCAAGGAAGATGAGGCTTATTGTTTTTCTTGTTCTAAGGACACCAGTACCAGTAATTGATATTATAATTTTACTATTTAAACTTTACAAATTAATACATAAATTTTTTTATTTGTAATTTAATAATTACAATTATGGGAAAAGAGATTTAAATTTTAGACATCTTTATTGAAAAGACAAAAAAAAAAAAAAAAAAAAGACTAATATTTTTAGTGAAATATTAGAAATTAAGATGATACCTTAGCTGCTCGAACAACAACAAAAGCAAAAGGGAGATCCTCCTACCAAATCAAGACATTAGCATAAGCCTCAGCATATACAATTTGCCATACTATTAGAATCTTTACAAACAAAACAAAAACAACAATACTGAAATTGGTTACACAAAATACTAATTATCTTCTAGTAAATGGCCATATTAACAGTTTGATTTCGCCACTGCTACACCACAAATAAAAAGTACAAGCTAGAACTACAACAATCTTGACACTTATTTATTATTATATTATTAAAGTAACATAAATCATAGTTTTTTTCCGAGTAACTTTTTAAACCTTTTTATGATAAAATGGTTAATAAATAATACTTTTCAAACATTTTCTTACCAGTGTACTGTGTGGGGTATAAAATCCTAATCAAATGGGTAGGGCCTCTCTTTCACTTTTACAATTTTTTTAGTCGGACCCAGTCCAGATAGCCATTAATAGGACTGACGGGTTCTCTCTCTAAATCTGGTCAGCTAAGGCCCGATATATTTGGTGGACCCCAGGACCACTAAACCGACGCCACATGTCTCTTTCAAACTACAAAAGGCCTATGTATAAAATAGGCTTCAGAATCTTTTGTCACCATGTCAATCTGCACATGGCTATAGCCCACTGTGGGAAGAAAAATATATCTTACATGATTTTGTCATTGTGCTACGAAGAAATCTCCAAAAACTTGGTGCAAAAGGGAAAAAGGTAACTATGATTTCACTTCCCAAATTATGTGATTTATAAATTATTAAAAAAAAAAAATAGTTTGCCACAACGACAACATGAACTTTTAATCCATACACCACTATTCTCCAAGCATGAGATGACCACCTATTACTATTAGGCATAAATATCAACACGATTGAATGCATAACCCTATCCTATTTCCATAGCTACTTAGTTCTAATACAACCTAATAAAATTCCTTTCATTTTCCCCTTTTTTATGGGTCAAAACATACCTACATTTCTTTTATCTAACATGTTCAACTCTCCCGTCTTATCACTGAACAGTTCTTTTACGACCATAATCGATGTTATAATATATATTAAAATAGTCTACTATAAGTAATGCACAATTATTTTTACATTAACTTATCACTTTTTTTACATAAATGTCAATCACATTAGCATTGTAACAAAAATTGTAGCACAAAGTAAATGTTGTAATGTTGTATCCAACCTTATGTAGCTTCTTGCCGACCACCCACCCGCACCCAACCCCCTTTTAGGTAATTTATTTTCCTTTCTAATTTGGTTGATGCATGATAGTATATGAGATCTATTCTTGTTATTTATTGGATTTATCAAAAAAAAAATTATGGATAATTCAATAGTTACAACAATGAAGGGTGGATTTGAATCTTAGATGTCTTGGAAACACAAGAAAGAGTCAATCAGTTAAACTATAAGACTCTGGGTAAGATGTCTCAAAATATAGTTATTGTTTAAAAAACAATTGATATAATAACATCCCAAGTTTTTCCTTTAGTTTATTTAAAAAGTCAATATTCATCTTTACTAGAATTTAAGTTAAGAAGGATAGTGTTGAATACTACTAATTTTAAAAATAATGTATCAAATGATATTTCCTTAGATTTTTCTAAACAATCCAAACAATATGAGAAGGAGAGTAATTTTTATGTATTTATGAAAATGATTTGAACTGTTTCCCCCTTTTTCATTTTTCCATTGAAGTTATTCCCTGCTTTGTCTTTTTTGTGATGTCATGGCCACAATAGCTTCTTGCAATGTTTGATAAGGCACATTACATGGTGTACTTCTCCTGTTCAAACCGGTTTTGAAACCAAACTTCTCCTCAGGAGGATAGATGGAGCGATTTAGGTGAGAAAAAACCATACTTTCATTAGGGGTGTCAATTTGGGTTAGCGTGTTGAGTTCGTGTCGTGTCGAGGTATGGGTATTCGACTAAATGGCTCAACCCTAGCCTGACCCATTTAATAATCGTGTCATAATCCTTCAATCCTAACCCGACCTGTTAATAAAGTGGGTTGACTAAACCTAACCCATTTGACACGTTTAATAAACAAGTCATGTTGGGTTAACACGAATGTAACACAACCCATTTCAACCTGCATAATATTAAATATAACATCTATTTAGAAATAATTATTTTTACATCCCAAAAAGCAGTGCATACACTTTAAGTCTTCAACCCACATTCAAAATAATATAATTTAACAAAAATATAACATTCATCTAGAAATAAGCTCTTTACACTCCAAAAGAAGTGCATACACTTCAATCCAAATTCAAAATAACAAAGTTTCACAAAATAAAATAACATAGTTCAACAAAAATATAATATTCTTGGAACTTGCCAAATGTTAAATATCAATATTAAAATAATTTAAGCCAATAATAGACTAATCCTGACTATAACCACGATTATCATCCATAGATTCTTTGTTGATGTCCAAATTCATAACATCTTCCACAAGCTCATCCAATTTCATTTGTATAAGTTCTATGCCACCAAAAAAAAAAAAAAGTATTAGTAGTTCTAAGGTCTGTAAAGTTTCAATTTCCAATTATATCCCTTATAAATTTTTGTAATTACTTACTTTTCTTTTTAAATTTAAAATATATGTTGAATATAAAAGGTATTTGACAAATCTAAAATAAAATAAATATTTATTTGTTATATGAATTAAACTGGTTGTATTAAGTAGGTCATTTTGGGTTGACACAAATAAATTGACGTGTCAAACGTGTCTATTGCGGGCTACGCGGGTTGACCCGTTTATGATCTGTTTCTTATTGTGTCGCTTTCAGGTCGACTCGTTTATGACCCAAACCCATTAAGGCCCAACCTTAACCCGAAAAAACCCGTGTCGGGTTTGTGTCGTGTTCACGGGTTGGGTCAAACATTGACACCCTTACTTTCATTTAATATCTTAATTGATTAATTTTCATGATTTTAAATTTAGGTGTTTTTAGTGCTTTTTTAATAATTAAATTAAGAGTCTTTTTGTAGTATTGTATGAACTAGGACTTCTTTAGAAATGCTTTACTTGGAAAATAAGTTTTTAAACTGTTAAATCAGCAAATAACAATTCAATTTTTTTAGACTTTATTTTATGGTAGACTTTTAGCATTTTTTTTTTTTTACTTTGTGGAGTCGAAAAAGCCTTATCATTCTAAGAGTTTACATCTAACTAAAATAAAATCTAATCCTTTCATGATTTCCATTTTACATGACTAATTTAGCTAGAAATAACTTTTCATAATTCCCCTAAAAATGAAAAAGCTTTTGTCCTCTACCAAAAGGAAATTGGAAGTTAAAGACAACCAATATGAGAACCCATGCCATTCAATAGGAACGAATTGAAAAGATATAACTAAAAAAAGAAGAAGAAGAAGAAGATTTTTTACATCCACGAACTAATATATTGAAAACAATATATATATATATATATATAAAGAAAATGAAACAAAAGAGTTACAGAGTCTATCAATTCTACAGAAAAAACATTATATTTTGCGGCTCACTCTTTCTGTAATGTGTCTTTTTTTCTTTTTCTTTTTTTAATTGAATGGTTACATTGGGGATGTAGGATTTGAATTCTTAATATTTTCATTAGAAACACCAAGAGGAGGTGTTACATGACTCTCGGCTTTCTTTAATGTGTCTTAAATACGAAGCAAAGAAATAGATACTGACAAAATGAATTTTGCAATGCTTTCAGATCGCAACATGAATTCTATAACTCCATCTTTGTCAACTCCCACAGGAAGCTCTAAGTTTTACATAAAACCATGCCACCTCTAAGTTAGACATCACTGTTACCAAGAGAAGCTAACACATGGGGTGGCCACCACCCACATAGTTTCCTTTTTACTCCCAAAAGCCCATTCCCTCATTCATTCCTTTTGTTTACTAATGTTGGATTGTAACCTTATACCTTTGGTCTGTGCATTTATAATGTGCTTGCATAAAATAATGTCGTGCACACATACAAAGCATGCACACAGATGTAACAGTAGATTTTAAAGAGTCAAGAGATGAAGCAACAAAGTCTTAAAATGACCCTCAAGGGGCAGTGTGTGTGTATATATGTGTATATATATATACACATATTTGTATGTTTTTTACCCTAAAAATCGTTTGGGTTTATTTCAAGACTTTGTTGCTACACCTCTTGACTCTTAAAACTCATAGTTACGAGCAAGCACATGATGAGTACAATGTGTGTGTGTCTGTGTGTTACCTTAATTCTTATAACACTTTATTTCAAGACTTTGTTGCTTCGCACTTGACTCTCACTTCAGATTGGTTTACTTACATTAAGGAAAAAGCTACAAATTTAAAAAAAAAAAATGAAAAAAAGAAAAAGAAAAGAAAAGCTTAATGCAGTTTTTGAGCTTTCTGGGCAGCCTTAAGCCCTTTTGGGATTTTTTTCAAACACCCATGGAAAACCACATAAAGAGCTTAAACGCCTTAAAAGCTATATGCGGGCATTCTTAATGTAAAGCCAGACAACATCATAGTTGGTTAACCCAGTTCTAGGATTCACAAAATGTCTCAAAAAGGTAATAATCTTTATTTATTTAATATTAGGAACAACCTTTTGGTTTTCTTTTTAGTTTTTCTGATCCTAGAAGATAGCCACACATTTCCTATTTTGTCTTTTACAACAAAGGGAGATTCAAACCCAAATTCTTTCCATGGAGAGAATCAAACAGTTCTACTTTTCCGCAAGGCTTTGACTATATCTTCCAGGGAAAAAATGATTTCGCTTTCATGGAAGCATCCGATCTTGTCTTCAACATGTAACACAGTTACTTGTTGGACAACATCTTTTCAATTTCACCATGCTTGTTGTACATATCCACGATTTTCTTTGCATATGAAGGCATGTGCCTATCAGCTCTGCATTTATTTAAATTTCAACATAAAAAATCTTTTTTCTTTTTTCTTTTTTTGGTTTTTTTTTGTGGGGGGGGGGGGTGGGGGGGGTTGAAGGATTGTGCTCAAACAGACTATAAGTTCATTATTCATAATGACTTACCTTTCTTTTCCCCATGTGCGGTTTACATACAAATAGTTTCGGATGGTATGGTAATCAAGGGAGTAGCGTGCAAATTCCAGACCCTTTGGGCCAATCTGACCAAAAGAACCAAGTCAAAATAAAATCTTGAAGATAGATACTTTCTGTTACTAAAAGCAGTATGGAAAAAGGTTCACCAAGTTTAGGATAAAAGCTATCAAATTTCCGATCAACTTTGGGGCAGGCTCAGAAGGACCTTTCCCTGACAAAAACATGAGACATATCAGCCCAATAGAAGATTAGCAAATGGCATATTTCACTCAGGAACATTAATGAGCTGCATTCTTTGTAAACAAAGTACAGGAAAATGTTAGGTATGAATATTCAGCAAGTTTTATGCATTTCATTTCCTTTAAGTGAAGTCTATCAGTCATCACCCAAAAAGAAATTGATATTCGTGACCACTTACATAATTTGCAGAGCAAGACATTTTGAGAAATTTTGCTCCGGAGTCAAGTTTAAATGATGTTTACTAGAAATAGTAGAAGATTTTGTACATAAATGAAATGTAAATCCTTCAGAACAAATAGTCTAATATTGACTTCTAGCATCAAGCTCATCTTACAGAATCATACACCTCCAAAAAAATGCAATGTTAGAAACTTAGAATATAAAACAAATTATTAAATTCTCAATTTTATATTAGTTTAAAACATCCAGTAATTTATCATGGTATCAAATTGATGTCGAACAATATCAACTAGGGGATAAACAGGAAAATTGAGCAAAAAAAAAAAAAAAAATGATAAACCCTAAGAATCAGCACTTAGGGGCTTGCCTAGAATTAGCACCAAGCAAAAAAAAAAAGTTAGGCATTAGTACCAAACAAAGGAGAGCACATTCTCAACTCATAAAATTCTTATTCAAACTCTAGTATCTTTCACCTTTACACGAGCATTAGTTAAATAGGGTTTCAAGGATAACAGTCATATGGAAATATCCAATTAAATTCCATGAAGCCCTCAACATTAAAAACCCAAATTCAAAAAATCAAATCAAATTCTAAATAAAATCTTAAATGATTTTGGTTCTCCTTGCATCAAGGACTACATGTACTAAATTCTAACATTGTCTCCACTTTACCTAATATTTTTATAATTAGAAAATTAAAGTGTTGGACCCATTCATCATTGAGTTTGGTTTCAAATGTGGAGTGTTAGCATGTTGATTAAATGATTAAACCCACCTCTTCCTAGTGTCTTAAGCCTTAGGACAAGTGGTACATTATCATGCAACATATCCAGTCAATGAGCTAATACCTCTGAAGCTCAAGTGCAAGTGTGCAACAGATTCCAATTAATAATAACAAAAACCACAGCACACATACCTAACTTAGCATTATCATCTGCCTTAACAGTCTCCACAACGAATGGTCGTCGGTCACCCTATAGTAGTGTATTTGTTTTAGTAGAATTATCTTAGGATAACTTTAAAGCCAACCAACTATGATAAAGCTAAAAGTTTTACACTACTAGTTGTAGAAGTAATCTCCAGAAGGTTTTCCACCAGACTCAGCATTTCTCTTCCACGTTCATTTCTGCCATTAAAAATTTTAAACAGATGAATGAATTTTAGCTTGTAGAAATGGTGATATACTGGTGTCAGCATGAATTAGAAATTGAAGTAGCATAGAATGATGATAGCTATCAAGGATAAGTACAAACACAAAGGAGGGGAAAAGAATATCCAACGATATTTACCTGACTGTAACATACTGTGGATGTTGTGTCATGCTGATTCCAGAATATTTCGGCACACCCATGTATCCAACCACCAGATCCTGCAATTGGAGAGACCTGCATTATACAACCAATGAAGTGTAGCACTTCTTTCTTGCTGCTGCTTTACAGGACAAAAAAGTCGGATCCAAGGTGAATTCTAATACATGCATGTAACCATGATTCTTGAGACAGTCTGGCAAATTTAATTAGTTATTGAAAAAATAAGTTATCTGACCTGTATTTGTGTATACAGATGTGGAATGGTATAAAACACAAAATTAGAGAAAAGGTTACATGTATATGTGTGCAACGGGTAAGAGCATTCCAACTTAAAAATAATATTAAGCATAAAGGTTCCTTAGAATATCCAGGTAAATAGATTTTTAAGCATGGAAGACAAAATTGCACAAGACATCCATGGTTAGCAACAGTTGGGCCATGTAAATAGCAAAAATTAGTAAGGATTTTATCAAATTCCAAATGGCTAGGAAGAATTTATTGAGGGTTTTCATTTGACATTGTGTTCTGTGTCTATTAATATTTGCATTTTATATGTCTAGAAGGGCTCTTAAACTTTTCCTACATCAAACACTGTCCAATTCATCTATAAAGTCTCAAAATATCATTGACATTCATTTTTTTTTATTCAAGCAGGCAAGGTTTCTAGATTTCTCATATATACTAAATTACATTGTCCTCTTTGAATTTAAGTGTATGTTTGGCAAAAATTAAAAAGCCAACTTATTTTACTATTTAGCTTTTTTTACTACTATTCATAGACCCCATTGCACTTTTTGGTACTATTTATGAATCCTATTGTATTATTTCAGCTAACTTTTACCTTTATTTATAGTACTTTCAGCAAAAAGTTTTAATTTTAGCAAAATAAGCGAATCTCAAACAAACCCTAATTCAGACTTAAACTACCACTATTTAATTAAGACACTTGCCAAAAAATGGATGCCGAAGGCGGGCATGATGAAATTCAAATGCACATAAAAAATACAGCCCAGAGATAACACCATCGCTTGACATCATTGAAGCCAATAAAATGTCTAAAAAAAAAAAGTTCTCTTATAGTGCTCTTATTTAGTGAAGAGAAAGTTTAGAAAATATTCTCATAGGAAATGACTTGACGTGGGGAATTTGTCTGCGTGTAATTTCTGGTGAGTTTAGGGATAGGAGGATTTGTGAAAATAGGATTTAGAGTTGTAGAAGAAAGGGTTATGGAGTTGTGTTAGTAATTAAAAGTTGGTTTGATAAGTTATTTGATGGCTGTTTCGTAGAAGAAAATATATGTGGGCTATTAGGAGTTTGAGACTTTCTAATGAAGCTTTGCTAGGAAGTGATTGTGGCATTTTGGGCTTTGAGAGGGACGCGCTCTGGATGCGAGTGATAGAGGTGAAGTATAATTGTGAATGGGAGGGTTGGGGTACCAGCATAGTCCCTAGTCCTTATGGAGTATGCCTATGGAAGACTATTAGATGGGGTTGGCCTTCTTTGTCGTGTTAAATTTAGTATGAGGTTGGAGATGGGTCACGAGTGAAGTTTTGGCAAGACCAGTGGTGTAGGGTGAGTTCTCTTGCAGTATGCTATCCCAAATTATTCAGGATCAGCTTTGAAAATGAGGCAAGTGTGGCAGATCTTATGAAGGTCACAAAGGGGGTCCTTCATTGGGATGTGCATTTTATAAGGGCCATACAGGGTTAGGAGTTGGAGTCCTTGGTGAGCTTCATGGATACCATTTATTGCACGCCAATAAAGGGGATTGGGGAGGATAAGATCTGCTGGAAACCAAATAGAAAAAGGGTTTTAAGGTTAGTGGTTATCACCAACTCTTGGTTGGCACTAATGATCAATCTTTCCCTTGGAAAAGAATATGGAAGCCAAAGGTCCTTTCCTAGAATAGCTTTCTTTGTATGTACTGTAGCCTAGGGAAAATTCTGAGGGATGAAAATTTAAGGAGAAGAAAGGTATGGATTACAGATTGGTGTTATATGTGCAAATGTAATGGTGAATCAACTAATCACCTATTGCTTCATTGCTATAGACTTGTGGTCCAAGGTATTGGGTTTGTTTGGAATGTGTTGAGTGATGCCAGTGATGCCAAAGTTTGTTGTTGAGTAACTAGGTTGCTGGCAAGGTCAATTTGGTCATCATCAGAATGGTTACATATGAAAAGTTGTCCCCCATTGTTTGATGTGGGGTATTTGGAGGGAAAGAAATAACAAGAGCTTTGAAGGTACAAAAAGAACTCTGCCTGATCTCAAGTTATTCTTCTTTAAAACTAATGGACTGGTTTTCAGCTTTGAGGAGTCAAATCTTTATTTTCAGTTGTTGATTGCTAGATTTATGTAATTTTCGTAATTGATTGTATACTCCCTATATACTTGGGTGACTCTTTTTTTTATATCAATATTACTTATCAAAAATAAAAGAAAATATGTGGACTTTTAGGGCTTTGATAGGTAAAAGAAAGGGCTTGATTTGGAGTTGAAAAAAAAAAAAAACATTTTTGTGGTGTCCGGGCTATAAGAACAAAAAGTGTGAACTTTACGGCAAGAAAGATGTTAGAAATTTAACCCAATTCCTAGATATGCGAAAAATACATAAAATATGCGCCAACAATCTCACAAGACAAGATTTACATGGCCTACTTCCATGGAGCTGCAGTCTATGAAGCACGGGTGCATTTCGGGACTCGGGTGCAGGTGCGGGTGCGGGACTCGGCGATTAAAAAATTATTAAAAATATAAATAAAAATATTTTTAATATATTACTAAGCATACTTTTTTATATAATAATAATAGTAATAAAGTTTTTGACACTTGAATTATTGACAGAGATCTTAAAATAGATGAAGCTTCTCATAAATAATAAATAAATAAAAAGATGTGACTTAGCTCAAAAATAAAATAAATGATATATGTAGTAAGTATTAAAATAGGTGTAGCTTCCTATTAAAAAGAAAAAAAAAAGGGGTAGACGTGGCTCTCACGTGTTTGGTCAAAGAGGCGTGAGAGCCACAAAGAAAAAATAAAGCTTTTTTTATTTCCTGGGATAGTCATAAGAAACAGAGCTCTTCAAAAAAGAAAAGAAAAAAAGAAACAAAACAGAACTCACTCAAGAAGACAAAGCAAAGAAGAAGAAGAAGAAGAAGAAGAAAGGGGTTAAGGCACGAAGAACAGTGAGTTACAAACCGATACGGCCCAGAGAAGTCTTTGAATTTCGGCCTGAATCGGCAATAGAACAGAACGGCAATGCTGCAAAAAAAAAGGAAGAAGACAAAGGAGCAAAAAAGAAGAAGAAGAAGAAGAAGAAGAAGAAGAAGAAGAAGAAAGGGGTTAAGCCGGTGAAGACAGCGTATCAAATCCACCAGTATTTTCGGTTTTAAATTTTTTTTTTTCCCTTACCGGCCAATTTCCTTTTTCCGGCCGAAACACACCACTCCTGTCTTTCTCTTTTCTTCTATTTTCTTTTTATGCAGCACAACCCTCTCTAATACTTCTTATGTGGCAGAACCCTATAAGACAGAACCACCTAAAACTTTTAATCCTAATTGAACAAGGATTCTCACAAGCATTAGCTATTAAAAAAAATTCCTATCTGAACAGTAGTGATATGGCTTGACTGCCACCCTTGCTTATTATAGCCATAATCATATGTTGGCTGGACCATGTTGCCCACATGCACCCAACAAAAGAGAAGAAGAGAAGAGAAAGGGAGGAAAGAACACACAAAGGTCAACTTAGAACATAAATCCTAATAAAAGACTAACTCAGAGTTAAAGAAAGTAAAACCTAATATATTTAGGATCTCCTAGAAAATTCTAGATTCAATAAATTACCAAAAACCTGTAATTTGCAACTGCAGAAATTACAGATTTACCATGACTACAAATATGACCATAATCAATAAAAAAAATATTTTTAACCCTAAAGGACCCATACCTAAACTGTTAAAACCACATGACTTTTACTTCAATTGGACTTCACACATGGACCCCATAAAATAATTATTGAGTAGCAGAATTTGCAAAGTAATAGCAAATCAATCTTTCATTGTTGAATTAACACAGGCCTTCTAATCATATGATGCACATTGAGATGAATTACTTGTTGAGTAGCAAAACTCACCGCTAAGGCATTTGTGTAGTCAAAACAGCTGCAGGACAACAAAAATTTGAATAGTTAGAACAATCTTTAATGGTCACAAAACATTTATTTTAGAAGTAAACATCTGATGTGGTAATTGTAAGTTATGAAACATATCCTGTAAATACAAAGTCACTGGCTGAAGCAGATTTTCAGGGAGTTCATTGTTAATAATACAGTTATGGCTGTTCCAGTGGTGAGTGCAATGATATGCTTGCCTAGAGAAACAAACTTAGGCCTATGCAAACACCCAACTTTATCATGAGCACTACCTAGATAAGAGACGTGACAGGTTAATTGCACTCTGTCAATGTTTTCATTCAGTATTCCATTCATCTTTTATATAAGAAAGCATTCTAAAGTTGCCATTAGGAATGGCAGCACAGCTTGTTTGGACAGACACCCTTCATGAATCAGTCAAATCCTTGAACTTGCCTAGATGATCACTGTTTGACACTTATAACTCAATTCAACCTTCATAACAATAAAAAGGGAGAATTTGCATGAGTTTTCCATTTAATTTTTTCCATGATTCACCAGCAATCACATAATAATAATAATAATAATAATAATAATAATATTATTATTATTATTATTATTATGAGCGCTGACTAGTAATTTGAAGTGATAAATAACAGACTTGAAGAAATTACCTATAGCAAGAAGGAGCAATAACATCAACCAAATCATTTGCTGGTAGACAGAAATAAGGAACCTGCTTTAGTTAAAATTTGAACTGGATGAAGCAGCATGATTGTGATTTGTAAGGCCAAACTGAAAATATGTGGATTGTTTTACCTCTTCAATATGACCATCCAAATGCTTCAATTGAACCTATCAAAGTACAAGAAGAAAACTTCAAGGAATATTATTTTTAAAAGTGAATCAACAAGCTATATTTCAACTTTTGGTGGGGGGGTTGCAATTTCAACTTATATCATGTGCCCTTTAAATGGCAAGGTTGGCTGCAAAAATGCCATTGGTAAGTTACCCACGTCATGTGGATCTTAAACCCATGACCTCACCCACCATCCTAAACTTTCAAGGGGAGGAGATGCCACTTGAGCTAGCACATTGTCCACTTCTCTTAGGCATTTGACTCACTGTGAGACTCTTCTAAAGAACGAAGTCTGTGCTTCAATGATAACTAAGTGATTTATATATTTGACTCGGCCACCCAAATGCTCAATAGGCGCTAATGTTAAAACTCCAAAAGAAAGAATCTCTTAGCACAAACCTTGTAATCTTGCATAAACTCGTAATGAAGAACTGTTTCTGGTTCACTACTTGCAGCCTTTAGAAACTTATCCAGTCCTTCTCGAGTTCCATTATCAACTGTGGGATACAAAATTTAATAATTATTCAAATTATTTTTCAAGTGCTTTGGGTGACTTGAATAATTTTATATTAGAAAACTATAGCTCATGTATTAAATATAGGACAAACTTTAGTTACAAAATTTGTTATAGCCTAAGCCTGCAACCTTATTCAATAAAATAAAGGGTAAAATATCATTTTCGTCCCTAAACTATCACAAAAGTTCGTTTTTCGTCCCTAAACTTTTAAAAGTTCTATTTTCGTCCCTAAACTATCACAAAAGTTCGTTTTTCGTCCCTAAACTTTCAAAAGTTCTATTTTCGTCCCTAAACTTTTCCAATCGTATTGATTTTCGTCCCTCCCACATCAGCACTCTGTCAAGCCACGTCAGCACTCCGTCAGAACTTTTGAAAATTTAGGGACGAAAATAGAACATTTGAAAGTTTAAGGACAAAAAACAAACTTTTGTGATAGTTTAGGGACGAAAATAGAACTTTTGAAAGTTTAGGGACGAAAAACGAACTTTTGTGATAATTTAGGGACGAAAATGATATTTTACCCTAAAATAAATATTACTACATATTTTGAAAATCTAACAATTGAATTATACATTCTTTAACACTCTTAATACACATGTTAAATTTGGTGTCAATCGAATATTATTTACTATAAGATCTTTGAGCTTATATTTTATGCATACTTTTAAACCACAAAAACTTGCAATTTAAATAATTTATTGATGACATAGCTATTGATATTTAATTTTTTAGAAATTTTGCAAGCATGGAAGATATAAAAAGAAAATATAATCCAATGATGGATTTGTCAAAATTCACCTCTAATAAAAAGATATTGAGTAAAATTATAGCCTTAGGCTACAACTGAAATTGTAGCTAAACTTTGTCCTTAAATATATTGGTTACAAGATAAGATACATTTTCAAATCTCATCACAAATGTCACCCACATATGCCAGTTGGATAAGTAAAATGAAATTATATGCCTGGCAGGTTCCAAGTGCAAAAATTGCTTCACCACCCATTTTCAAGGCACAGGGGCAAGGTGGAATGTATAATATTGACTTTTCAACCACACAAATTTACCAAACTATCAGACAGTACGTTCATGTATCAAATTTGCAAATCGCTGACTCATATCTAACATGATATAATGTCCTTTGCAATATCTACATCTTTTGGGGGGCCTAGAGTAACAGTTTTCTGAAATCTAAAACTATAAAGTTGACAAAATATAAGAAGAACAAACTGAATTTGAATCTATTACCACAATTAGTGCCTAATACATAGAGCTTTTCCAAATTCAAGTGGTGCTCCACAGATCGTAATGCTGCAGTTTAAGAAATTACTCTGCATTACAATGGTACAAGTCACAATAGAGAAAATAGACAAAAATAGAAATTCCCAGATCATATTACATGCCATACCTTGCACTTGGCAACCCACACCACAGAAAAGAAGACGTTTTACTCCGGCAGCCTGTTGTAAGGGAGAAATGAATATTTGACACATTAGATTTTTGAAGCAATATATAAAATTGAGCTTATAGGAGCCGCCATCTAGAAAATAAGATACTCTTAAACAAGTCAGCATAGCACACACACACATGTAATAATAACCAAAAAGGAATAAAATATGCCAATACTTTCCCATCATCCTTGCCAAAGCAGACTGAAACATGTCAATATTGTAACCATTTAAGAAGAAATGATCTATGCTAATTGTCATCTTGATCTCTCTATGAACACTAATATTTGCAAATGAAGAGCTAGAACACACTATTATTACTATGTGAATCAACAAAGGAAAATCCTCACATGAAATGAAAGACTAATCATGCTCATCATGCTCCTACTTACTGTATTAAGAGTGACAAAACAGTAGAAAAGTTAAAAATGAAAAAATAAACATAACATCCACCTTCCTCAGTCAGAATGATTATATGCCTTCTAAAACCTGAGTTTCTAGAGAATTCCTGCCTTATATCTGGTTTAGTACTCACCCTACGTTTGTTTCCAACAAGCACCTTGACCATGATCATTCATCTCCAGAGGTTCTTTCTTTTCTTTTTCTTTCTTAATATGTCTGTGTGTGCCAGTAAAATAATTTTCAAGAAGAATGCCAAGGGGGTACCAAGAACACAAGAAGAATATAAGAGAGGAACGGTACACCATTAAAATAAGAAGCTAAAAGTAAAAACTAAAACTGTAATGAATTAATAAAAACCAAGAAATGTCTCCATTGAAAAAATAAAAAAATTTATATATGCAACAAGGGATGGAAGTTATGATATGATTTGGGCCTAAAAAATAAAATGTTAAAACTGTGCTATGACAGATGGAAAGTTGTAGGATTTCATTAAATCTAAGAAAACTATAAGTTTCAGTTCTCAAATCAGATTGGTGTTCTTATATAAAAAATGCATTACAAACCAAGAATAGATGTCAAAAGCCCAAGGAAATAGTTTAAAAAAAAAAAAAAAAATTGTCACCAATGAAAGAGAATACCAGTCACCTCAACAAGGGCAAGGGTATTCAGATTAGGAGATAATGTTGGCTTAACACCTTTAGCAGCTAGAACTTCCTCTGGTGTCCTATTGTAAATAAAAATAAGATGTAAGCATTATATTCTGATGAAAAGGCAAGTAAACAACCAAAGTAAAAACTCTCAACTGACTATGTTAAGAGACTAAGAGTATCTTAGATCAAAGTGTAAGTCAAAAGAGCTAGATGCAAACCTTGCTAGTACAGGTCTAGGTGTGAATCTGTCCTCTGGATCACTGTCAGTAAACAAAATAACATGACCAAAGAAGTCCAAAAATTAATATACATTAAAAATGGCATTGATAATCAATAAACACCTACATTAATTCTACCATCCACAATTTTAAATTTGTATCACTACCTTTGCACACAAATGACAGCTTCTACCATGCCTGATTTAAGCATTTCAATTGCAATAGTTGTTACTATCCCTGTCCATTGAGCTCCTATAATCATAGAAAGTTCAAAGAAAAATTAAGTTAAACAATACTTCAAATGGCCCAAAATTCTCACTGAATTCACCTACAACAGAAATGAAACTAACAGAATAGTTTACGTAAAAATGCAGCATATGTCTGCATAAGTTCAACCAAAGAAAAATGCAAAACCATACTTCACTGTCAAAGGAACCATCAAAACTGATATAGAATACACAAAGAAACTTTCACATAAAATTTAGGCGAAATTACACTTTACCACCTTAAATTATATCCCACTTTACACTTTGCCCCCTGAATGATCAAAATGCATGATTGTTCACCCAAAGTTATAACTCTGTAAATGGGGTATAGTTTAGGGTGGAAAAGTGTAATTTTCCCTAAAATATAATGTCTTTTTTAACTAATCGGTGACATTATATTTAGACAGTGAATTAAAGACACATTAAATAAGGTTAGGGAAGCCAACACCAGTCACCCTTGACCCTATATTGACATTAGTCTGGCCTCTCCAAGATTTGTACCATCGAACATGCTTTCTTCCATATTTTCAAGTCATAAAAAGATGTATGGAAATTAATGCCTCATAAACAAAGCTCGAAAATGATATTAGTAGTGTTAACATAAAATCTTGTTTATGACATTGACATTAATTTGAAAGCTTCAACTTAAAAAGAGACAAGATGCATGATGGATGTTATGAAAAAGATTTATAATAAACATAACACTTGCAGAACTGACTTTGTGCTTCCTATAACTAAAACTACAGTTCTATAAAACTAAATAACAATTAAAATCATATTAAATTAAGATGCAAAAAATAAAAGTATGATTTTAGACAAGATTTGAATGAAAAAATATGTTTGGTAAAATGGATGCCTAGAAAACCACAATAAATAGATAGAATCAACAGTTGGTTTGAGTCATTCCTTGTGAAAAAGAAAAAACCTATGAGAATGCATATAGTGTTCAAAAGAATCCCTGCTAGCTATTCTCGTTAGAGCACTATATATCCTCCGCAATTATTCACATCGGACAGATGCCTTTTTTTCTTTTTTTTATTATTTATATTTTAAGATATTTGTCACAAGACACCATCAATGGAAAAGGGTGGCAAAAAAAAAAAATACTGCCCTTTTGGATTATAAGATAGAAGAGCAATACTTCTCCATCTGTTTATGAATACAAATTAGTATAATCCAAATTAAGATAGCACGTTAAAACCAATTCAAACCTCATATGACCTAGTGTACACTAAATGTCAAATTCATTATACTTGAAATCTCAAACAAGCTGTTTGTGCATCAAGATTCAAGAGGAAGTAAGAAACCCCCAAAATGAGACAGATAAAAGGTAGGAAATCAGAAAAGAACAAAAAATTATTACCTTCTACAGGCTTTACTTTACGAGCATACAGCAGTTCCTTATAGACCCCTAAGTATGTCTCATCTAAGGAACTTGATTTCCTCCCTCTACCATGCACTACGGGTTCCAATTCCTGAATGGTGAAAAGATTAATACAAGGCTTGAGTAACAAAAAATTAATTTTTTATTTAATTAAAATAATTATACATAATTAAATATCTAAAGCAAGTGTATCAAAGCAAAAACTCGAGTTTGATAGAATTAACAAACTTTACTGATTTACTAAAATGCTAAACTAGAAGTTGTAGAAGGTAGTTAAAACACTCAAAAGTTTCAAAATTTTGGTATTGCAAGTGTAGATAGTGATTTAGGAACATCAGATCTAATAGTTCAAATATGATATCAAAGAGAAAATATAACTCACAGACCTACAATAGCCTCAGTCCCAAGAAAATATATATTAGAAAGCCAATTAAAAGATTAAATTTACCCATTATTATCAGCTTAAGCTTTTGGGAGATATAATAATTTATCATGGTATTAGATTAGGTGATCCTAAGTTCAAACCTTGTCTCCACTCTACCTCCCATTTAAAAAATAAAATAAAATTCCACGTGTTGGGCCTAAAGGGGAGTTTGGGCTCACACGTGAGAGAGATTATTAGAATAATGGGAACAACCATTAAATTCACACCTTCCTATCAACTTAATATTTTGAGAGAAGAGGTATATAACCATCATACTCTTTTATTTAAATGACTGGTCATATGAACTTCAATACTGATGATTGGTCATTAAATTCTTGTAATTAAACAACTGGTCCTTAGAACTTCAATGGTGATAACTCAAGGGCATTCAGGTGTTGAGATTGGGCAATTCAGCTTTAGTTCCCCCAATGGAATTTAATCTTCACTTTGTTTTATATAGCTTTCACAATGAGTCCAATAAATTTTACATAGATTAATTCACATCCTAATTATGTTTAAATCAGTTTTACAATTTCAGGGAATGATACCATTATGAACCCGAGTCATGACATGCATATAAACCTACTCAAGAATGAAGAAGAGGCATCTCAAAGGAAACAGATGCAAAATAAAGGACCTTAAGCGCAAAAGACCCAAGAATGCAGGGTCACACTAACTCCTTATTACCATTTCTGGTAATACCCCAAAATATTTTGCATAAATTTGTAAAGATTACATCCTAATATGATGAGTTTGAACCATCAATATGTAACTCCCTATCAACATTCTAATTCTTCCTATATAGAACAAATGAAGCAATGCTAGTTATAAGTAATGCCCAAATCCAATTCTGCAACATTAATTATGGTCCAAGCTTCAAGTTGAAAATGACCCAGCAACTACTTTAAACTTGATGCATTGTCGGTTTAAATATGGATTTTTATTTATTTTTTAATTATGTCTTCCCCCAGTTGCAATACACAAAATTATATTGTAAATATGAAAGACACATTTGTTTCCTCAGTGCAACATGCATACAAACAGTGTACAAATGTTAAAAGAAGATGGCCTCTCTTTTATCCTCTTTCCTTTTCCCTTAAAATGTAAAATCTAAACTCTCAAGAAAAGAACTGAAAAATCAGATTGTGCAAAGTAAATTGTGGCCTAAACTTTGAACCCACGTTGACCCATCAGCTAATTTAAGTAAATAGAAATCTGGAATCGGCGCATTGCTAGTTCATATGAGGCAAACTTTTAATTGTGTTTTCATTTTTCACCCCTTAAATATAGAAAACTCCATCACCATGCATAGAAACACTGAATAAATGTGAAAAGAACACACACCTATACATGAAATGTGCCCTTCTAAGAATTAAATACATTTATTTTTCCCTTATTAAGCAGTGGCAGTGCAGATAGGAAGTGAAAGATATGTTTAGTTAAAAGTAAACGGTTGTAATGGGTTTTTGTCCAAATTGGGATATAATTAAAGAGCACTATACAAATGATTGAATGAAGAACATAATTTAAAAAGTGGAAATTTATGATTAAAGGAGTAATGTAATTAAGAAAAGCAACTTACTTCAATCTTAGACATGCCATCTCCCAAGAAAGCACAAGCATTCTTGACATGCGCAATGTAATACGTATCACACAACCCGCAGTGACTGCATGACCAAAATTGAATAAAAACATGTTAGAATTATGGTTAAGTCATTAAATTCACCAATTTCGCGACAGCTTAAGCTTTTGGGACCATTGATAATTTATTATGGTATAGAGTAGGGGACCCTGAGTTTGATCACAACTTAAGCTTTTGGTAATTTATCAAAATAAAATGAGGAAAAGATATATCATAATTGTATTAACCTGCAATGATCTTTGGCCGGGTAGGTGCCTCCTGGAGGAATGGGTCTGGAACGTTTTCTCCAGTCTTCTCTCAGCTTCACCGACTTTGAAGACTCTGAGTTCCCATCTGTTCCCCACATACATAGTCAATTAGTCATATATATATATATATATATATGCATGCATTGAAGGTGGAAACAAACAGAGAGAGAGAGAGAGAGAGAGAGAGAGAGAGAGAAGAGAGTTTTGGAGTACCTTTAGAGGGAGAGGAAGAAGCATTAATGGAGAGTGAGAGAGGAAGCGAAGAGAGCTTGGAAATGAATAAAGACATAGCGCTAGCAGCGCGAAGAGAGAGATAAGGGGAGATGGAAGTAGACGAGAGTAGAGAGTGGTTATGCACCACAGATTAATTAATGCGTATATAAGGATTTGGTCGGACCCATGTATTTTGAGATACTTTCAAAATATTGCGTTCCTTTTTCTTCCGAACAAGACAGTAATTAGCTTGTAGACAAAGATTAAACATTAAAGTTCTTTTTTTACTAATAATATTATAATGGCCTAAAATGCCTTATTTGCCTCATTAACACAAAAGACAAAAAATATAATGGCCTAAAATGTCTTATTTGCCTCATTAACGCTAAAGACAAAAAAAAAAAAAAAAAAAAATTATCAATTCACAGGTAGACTACTCCTCCTACTACAATTTTAATATATAAAACCAATGGATCCCACTTAGTAATGATTAAAATAAAATAATAAAAAATCTCCACATTGAATAGTATAGGAGTCTGAACACATTACACAGTAGCTTGATGGACTTCTAAAAACTAAAACGTACTATAGACTGTGTTTGGATGGCAGGTTTTTCTGCTGAAAGTTAAGTTGCGTTTTACTTTTTTTTTTTTCTTTTTCTTTTGGCCGCACTTGTTGACTGGGGGGACAAAATTCATTGTGCGTATACTGTGCGTGCACTGTTTACGCACTGTTTATGTATTAAAAAATATTAAAAGTGGGTCTCACGATACTATTTACACATTTAAAAATTATTTTGCTACAGTGCTTTCAGCAACAATCAGTTTTTATCAACTTTCAGCAACAATAAGTGCTATCAAAATAGACTCATAATATAAAAGCATGGGCCTCACTTGGTAATGATAAAAAAATAAAATAAAATAAAATAAACAGATGTTTTATATTCTTAAGTGATTTTGGCATTGATCTTACCAGTTGCAATAATTACTATTAAAATAGTTTTTTCAGTAATAAACATAATTAAAAATCGATTAGGCAATCGAATAGAAGAAATCAGTGGATAAATAATTGCTTAGTCATATATATTGAGAAAGACATATTTAAGACTATCGAGTGTGAAGAAATCATGCAGTGGTTTTAAAATATGAAAAATTGTCGAGGGCAATTGAGTAAAATAAGTTAGGTGTAAAAAAATAAATTAAAGTTTACATTTTATGTTAGATTCTATATGACAATTACATTATCATATAGTAGTTTATTTATTTTGTTATTAATATTGATTAATTTTTTACTTTCAATCTTGTCTTTTAATCTTGCCCCCCCTGACCTAAATTCCTAGCTTCGCCACTGATTGGAACTTACAGTTGAACCCATATTGGTATTACTTTAAACCTCTATAGGAAAAGAATAGAATAGAACAGAACAAAAATGTATGAAAAAGATAATTTTAAATATTTTTTTTTTTTTTTTTTTTTTGTTTGGGTGTTTTAATAAACCTTTGTTAGGAGTTTGACTATGAGATAATGAAATGGATAAGAGGTAACACTCACACTTTTTTATTCCCTTAAAATGAAATGGGAGGGAATGAAATTAAATTTAATGAAGTTTTACTAAAACTTTCAAAATACCCATAAATATTTAGTGATTTATTTTAAAATAAGAGTCTAATTGGTGAACCAATTTCTTTTTCTTTCTTTTTTTCCTTAAGGGAAACAAATCACTTTAGTGAATTGATGAATAAATAATTTTGAATAAGACTTAAGTGCAGTACTTAAGTACTGTTCTTTAAGTTCTCCTTTTAAAATTTTGCCATGTAGATTTTTCCTCATGAGATGAAAGTGTATTTTTTAGTTAAATAGCCACATGACTCAATCTTAAGTGGAAAATCTAAGGAACAGCACCTAAAATATTGTACCTAAGTTTTGTCTAATAATTTTTAAGTGTACAATTATCTTTGGGTAAAACTTAGCTACATTTTCTTGGGTGCAATACATTAGATTCCCAATTAAATTTAAACACATGGTTGTATTAAATTTCATTACCATTAGAAAATATAACAAGGTTTATGTTTCATTGGTCAATTCAACTATGTGCTTGAATTCAATTGAGAAATCTAATATATTATACATAAGGAATTATACCTAAGATTTACTCATTATCTTTATATACTTGATTACGTGTGATTAAATTTGTTTTTAACTTTTGTTGTACATTATTTTAATTGCTGTCAAAACGGCTTGATTTAAGCAAGAATGTCATGTTCTAAATCAATTGTTTCTTATATAAATCTTATAAAAGTAATCATAAAAATATATTATATAAATAATTAATACATGAAAATAAATGCATTTACCCTATTTATTCTATGTTTAACACATAGCAAAAATTTTGACGACTATAATGTTAGTTTATATATATATATATATTATGTCAATAAAAAGAATTTAAGATATGTAATTTTTAAAAATTAATAAAAGTCAAATTATAAACATATTATTTTAGTGAATTAAAAAATTATTAATATTCAACTAATTTAAGCATACAACAACAACAAATTCTTAGTCCCAAATTTTAGGGCCAGTAATGGCTCCTTAAGAAATTAGTTAAGGTCAGTCACATGTATTAATTCTTTTCTTTCATTCTATTTTAGCCACATGTATTCTTTTCTTTCATTCTATTCTATCTAAAGTTATATTGTCTATCACTTCGTTAATATACATATCATTTTCTACTACTTCTACTATTTTTACTTTTGGTCTTCCTAGACCCTTTTTCATACCCTCAACTTGAATCAACTTACGCTTTCTTATCGGTGCATCAATCACTCTACTTTGAACATTGTACGGGGAATAGCCCCGGGGTCATTGGGCCTTGGACCCTAGCCTTGTAGCACTATACGAGACAAGGCCCTAGGCTCGTTGGGCCTTGGGCCCTGACCTTGAGATACAACACCTAACCCTCTCCCCATTGGACTTATGACCTTGATCCACACACCCCTTGAGACCCAGTGTGAGCCCAATAAACATAACGGGACCATTTTGCCTTGAATGTCAAAGGCGAGCCACTCCTAATCAATCTTAACTTGGTCGGGTGTGTGATTGCTTGGCTAAATTGGCTCCTTAAGAAATTAGTTAAGGTCAGTCACATGTATTAATTCTTTTCTTTCATTCTATTTTAGCCACATGTATTCTTTTCTTTCATTCTATTCTATCTAAAGTTATATTGTCTATCACTTCGTTAATATACATATCATTTTCTACTACTTCTACTATTTTTACTTTTGGTCTTCCTAGACCCTTTTTCATACCCTCAACTTGAATCAACTTACGCTTTCTTATCGGTGCATCAATCACTCTACTTTGAACATTGTACGGGGAATAGCCCCGGGGTCATTGGGCCTTGGACCCTAGCCTTGTAGCACTATACGAGACAAGGCCCTAGGCTCGTTGGGCCTTGGGCCCTGACCTTGAGATACAACACCTAACCCTCTCCCCATTGGACTTATGACCTTGATCCACACACCCCTTGAGACCCAGTGTGAGCCCAATAAACATAACGGGACCATTTTGCCTTGAATGTCAAAGGCGAGCCACTCCTAATCAATCTTAACTTGGTCGGGTGTGTGATTGCTTGGCTAAACGATATCTCGACATCCTAGTATTGCCTTAGGGAATATCGCTGTCGAGCAGGCTTTTGGAGGTGGGAATCAGTTCCAATGCCATTACCACCTTTCTTGACGGAATATCCACTTTGAGATGATGGAATTGGACCCCCATCTGCACTAGTAAGAGGGAGTATTCATAATACCCCCACTTATCTTAGCCTATAAATAGGAGAAGAGAATGAGGAAATGGGGTTGGCAATTCTAGAGAGAACACTAAAAAAAAAAGAACAATCACGCTAAAGAGAGAAAGGGAGCGATTCTGTGAGGTAAAGAGAAGAGTTTGAGGAAACAGAGGTGTACTTGGGTCACCAAGCATAGGACTACCCATAATAGGAAACCCAAAACCCACAATACAAATAGATTGTGAGTCCAAGTAGAGGTTAAGCCCAATAACCATATTTTGGATACGCACTAACATAATTAAACCATCTCAAGCAACTCTCTCTCATCTTTCATTAATAGGGTTACCTCTATCTTTAAGCAAATTTTTTCATTTCGAATCCTATTTTACCATGTATTTTTTACATATCCATCTTAATATTCTCATTTCAGCTACACTACAATTATTTATATATTTTTTTTATTGTATGTGTTAATAAATTTGTTTTTGCCTTTTGATGTGTTTTTTTTTTCTTTAAAAAAATAATTTTTTGAAAAAAAAAAAAAAAACTAAAACTAAAACTAGACATAAGGAATAATGTCATATTCCAAATCAGTTTTTTTTTTTTTTTTTTTTGATAACAATTTTACATAAATTTTATAAAATAAACATATAAATTCATTTTATATAATTAATTAGTGCACCATCTATAGATAATCAATACATGAAATTCAACGCATTTACCCCATCAACACATGACAATAAATTAATACATGAACATAAATATTTTAATTTTTGATGAGTTGGAAGGTTAAATAAAGAGAATTCTCATTCCTTCTTAAGGGATGCACCACTTGCCAGAAGGCCCAAAACCTTAGATCATTATGACTAAGGTTCTTGATTTTATATAGATAGTTGGCTAGATATTCCAAAATATCAAATGCAAGATCATGGAGTTGGCAAAGCTTGATGAAATTGCAAAATGGTGTATCAATGGTAGCGGAATTTTGGAGTGGAACAAAAGTATCCCAATATAAGTAGCTTTCTGTCAGGCTAGACACAAGTACTGAAGCAGCTATTTTATTTTATTTCGCTGCGAGGAAAAAAGCAGAATGTAGGTTGGAGTAAAGCATTAGGTTTCAATAGAGATTTAAACATATTTAAATATACAATTAATAGATATACACACACACAACTTGTATATATTGTAATATTAATAGCTGAGACTATTGTAATGTTACACTAGAGTAACTTGGCACATGGTTGCACTTCAATTTTTCAATATATTGTGCTACAAACTCATGAGTAGAACTCATCCTTGAAAACTAGCTTGTAAGGAGAGGATGCCCAATAGCTTATATACATATGATTAAACTTGCATTTAAGTTATATAGGTCACTAGAATCATAACAGATTGATTAAATTTGCAGCCCACAACAATACTTAGAGCACTTGCAGCAGTGTAGGTAAAAAGCTATAATGCTATATTTTACCTACACTTTCATTAAAATGGTGCTGTAGCAGTGGAGCAAAAGCTAAAATTTTTAGCTGACTCGTTACAGTGCACATCTATAAATAGATGTGCACTGTAGCTTGGAGCTAAAAAAAAAATTAATTTTTTATTCAGGCCACGTTAAAATATTGGCCCATTCTCTCTCTCTCTCTCTCTGTCAACTCTCACCTCTCTCAACTCTCTCTCAACTTCATCTCACTGCTGCCAGCCCACCTCCATGCCGCCGATCCATGCCGCAGAACTCGTCGCCGATCCACGCCGCAGAACCTCGCCGTTGATCCACACTGCAGACCCCGGCCTCGACTCTCTCAGCTCTCTCTCAACTTCATCTCACTGCTGCCAGCCCACCTCCATGCCGCCGATCCACGCCGCAGAACTCGTTGCCGATCCACGCCGCAAACCTCGCCGTTAATCCACACCGCAGACCCCGGCCTCGATCCACCCCGCCAACCCATTTCACGCCTTACTTGGTTTTTTTTTTTTTTTTTTTTGTTGGTGCTGTAATTGTTTTTTTTTTTTAAGTAAGATATATTATTTTATTGTAGTGTTTATATTATTTTATTGTGATGTGTATATTATTTTATTGTGTTGAAAGCTAAAATAGATTCACTGTTGCAGCATATGTGTAGGTAAAATAGATAAAGTGACTTTTTGTGTAGCTAAATAGCTAAAATTTTACAACCACTGCTGCGAATGCTCTTACCCATCAATTAGGAGAGCATCATCCATTTAGGAAGACATGCTATGGTTAAAAGAAAATACTACCTAAACTATCCGGCAAGGGGGGTGGTTGAAGTTCGTTCTTATTATAGGAAAGTACAACCCACTAGTCTACTATCTTTTCCATGAATGCCATTGTGGAAACTGAAAGTGCCTACAAAGGTAAGTTTCTTCATTTGAACTGCGGTGTTTGGGAAAATTTTGATTGTTGATAATTTGTGAAGGCAGCATGTTGTTGTGGTGGATTAGTGTTGTATGTGTATGTAGAATGGGCAGACTATTGATCACCTACTCCTACATTGTCATGTAGCTCAAGAGTTATGGAATATGGTGTGTTCACTATTTGGGGTTTATTGAGTAATGTCGCATGATGTTGTGGAGCTTCTAGCTAGCTGGTCAAGCAATTTCAACAAACACAAAATTACAGTGATTTGGAGTGTGATCCCTCATTGCCTCATGTGGGATATTTGGAGGGAAAAGTTTGCATAGACTTTTGAAGGGAATAAAGTGACCTGAAACTTTATTTTGTTCAAACTCTGTTTGAATGGGCAAATGCTTCAAATATTTCTACCTTTAATTTTTGCATGATTTACTTAATTATTGTACTTTCACTACTAGTTTGTTTAGATATTTTGTTGTTTCTATAGCACACTGCCTACGTGCCTTTTTTCAATTGTATTTTTTCATCTCTTTTTCAATGAAGTTTCTCATCAAAAATAGAAAATATTAGCTATGTAATTACAAAAGACTTGCAACTATTTCTACTTCTACTTCTATTAACTATATAAAAAGTGTCAAGAGCACTTTCTACAGTGCTTTGGTTTAGACAAGTATTTGTCTTCTTGTGAGTCCAAACTGTGCGTTTTGTTGCGAAAAAACAAGAGCCAGGTTTCAGTGAGAGATCAAGACAAAACTTGATGTAGGCGTGTCTACAGTGTTTTTGGCTGAGTCAATTGCTAAGGTGTTGCTTTGTTGGATCTGCTGTCAAATGTACCAACAATGAGCAACACCGTTTCACAAGAGCTGACCCTTTTTTCTTTTAAACATCCATATGAAGTTGTGCTACAATGCACCGTTCATACTAGTTTTCTTTGAGGAGTGTTATACTAAGTTACTAACACAATAAATTTTTACAAAATTTTCACAATTGTCGAAGTGTAACTTCCACATAGATCAAAATAAAATATAATAAAACAATAAACTGACCAATCACAACTAAAAATAAAATTTCTGTGAAAAATGTTATGACATTTTAGTATTGTCATTTGTCACAATATTTTTACAATTGCTAAGGTGTCATTTGCTTATAGATCAAATAAAATAATAAAATTCTATACTAAGATGTGTCACAACTTAAAATAAAGGTATTGTAAAAACATGATATTTTGTTGTTGTCATAGTACTTTCACAATCAGGTGTAAGTTTCTTACCATCGGCTCATGCAAAATGGCATAAGAGCCAATTTTGCTCAATCAACCCCAAAAGTCACCCACATCAAGTTATGCATTTATTGTGCCAAATGCATTTTAGCTATAGTACTTGTGCAAATATACATCAGCATTGTTGTTGTGAATTTTAGTTTTTATTATTTATGTACATTTTTTTAGAATAAAGGAAGAGAGTAGATGGTGGTTTTGTTATTATCACAATATTTTTACAACTACAGAGTTATCAGTTGCTTAAAAATCAAAATAAAATAAAATAAAATAAAATAATAAAATATCATACTATGACCTACCACAACTTAAAATAAAGGTATTATAAAAATGTGACATTTTTTTTTTATAATATTTTCACAACTGTAATGGTGTAAGTTCTTTATAGGTCAAAATAAAATAAAATAAGAGTGTTGGCTCTACTTCAATTCAAAGCACCCTTCGTCCAAACGTTTCGTATGTTTTACAACTATAGTATTAACCCTTACCAGCTTGACAGATTGGTTACCACCGTTACTACGCCTAACCTCAAGGTATTCGATCTCAGGATACACAGTCATGATACTGAAAATTACTGGCCGTTGTCACATAGCATATTGTCTTGCAAGTCAGTAGTGGTTTTGAAATTAGCCTGGAAAATCGATTTTCATCCTCTTCTATCATCGTCCTTATCCTTTCAATTACCAAGACTAAAGATTCTGCGTTTCAAAAGAATTAGTTTTCGAAACTGCAACTCTTAACTAGGCTCCTCTCTGCCTGCCCGGT